>NW_009221025.1:0-12298 GCF_000690835.1 Fulmarus glacialis | reverse complement strand
CCTGGAAGTATTTAAAAGACTTGTAGATGCAGCGCTTAGGGATCTGGTTTAGTGGGCATGGTGGTGGTGGGTTGACGGTCGGACTCGATGATCTTAGAGGTCTTTTCCAACCTTAATGATTCTATGCTTCTATGTATGTATCAGAAGGGTTCTTTAAAAATTGGAGAAGGTGAGGAAAAAAGCAACAAAAATTATTTTGGTGGAAAATAGATTCATGTGTTGGGCTTCAAGCTCAGCTTGTGTAATTCATCAAAATGGAGATTTAGGGGTTACTTTATGATACACCTTAAGTACTCCCATTGAGAGGAAAAACTGGGTAATGAAGGGTTCTTTCATCTAGCAAAGAAGAGAACAAGAAGAACCAGTGGCTGGAAGTCAAAGCCAGATCAGTTAAATTTGAAAATAAGGAACATTTATTTTTCTTTTTTAACAGTGAGGCTGTTAAACTCCTGGGACCATTGGTGAATTGTCCATGTGTTACTCTGTGCACAGTGAAAACTTATTAGAAAATACAGTTTGGCCAAACACAAATTATACTACAACCAAATGTAAGGTAATGAGCTCAATACAAAACTAAGTAGATGAAATTTAAGATCTAATGGTCCCTTCTGGCCTCAGTCTCTGTGAACTCTGAATGCTAATTAAATGACCACTTTTCCTGAGTAAGGACTTCAGTATCTAACCACAAAGTAAGAACTTATAATTTCTTATTGCCCTCTAGAAAAGATATTTGTCTGACATGGAAACACTGTATGCTGGCATGCTACAGAATTTGCATAGCTGTTCAGCACACAAAGTCAGCATGTGAGAACGTCTCTTTTCCAAGAAACAAAATGAAAAACACTTGACACTTGAAAATTGCAAGAACATGATTTGAATGCCATTAGGAGATGTTCTCTCACATTTTGTATTACAGGAGTCAAACGTGTGACCCAGGAACAGTTATGTTTGCTTTAGAAAACTGAATATAGATCCCTTAGGCACTGTTTTTGCAGGCGATCCCATGTGAGACAGGAGCAGCGGGAGAAAAAGTGAAGCAAAAGCTCTCTCTGACAGAGCCTCTCCAGACAAGTTTTTTCAACAGATAGGAGAAAAGGGGAATCTACTTTTAGCTTCCAAACCAAAATCTGATTGCTCTGTAGTTTTCAGGCTGTTTGGCTAGCCCATTTTCTTTCACACTGAGAAACACTCACAAAACTCATGTGGTTTATTTGAAGATTAACATGGAAAACATTGAACATCTGTCTCCTATCTTCTGACGGACTGTGTAAAGATGTATTTCAACAAAGTGGATTGCAAAACTCATGATCTTAACTTGAGCCATTTTATGCTGGTTATATCTGTGCAGGGAGGCATAAGTCTGAGAGATGAGTAATTTTCTTTTGAAACAATCTCATTTTGAATTAGCCCTTGGGAGACCTCCCCTATGTATTGACATCAGTGCTTTTTCCTAACATGTCAAAATGAATTACTGCATTGAAAAGAAAACTTAGGGATACAAGTGGAGGGGACACATGAGCTTGAAACTGCCCCACCCCCCCCTTCCCCTTCCCTATAAATGGGGGTTAGGGAGGACACCTCCATGGAGGTCTCACTGCAAGATGAGAAGGGTTCCTCATTTTGAATAGAAATCCTCAGTCTAGAATAAATGACAGGAGATTTTTGTAGGTCACTAAACTTTTCTTCTTTTCCACTTTTCTGTCATTAGGTTACTCTGTACTTTTGAAATCATGAGTTCAGATTTGCCAGCTTCAAATCATGTTAGAAAGAAAAAGATCCAGCCATGGAAATGTCATTTCTATTCGGTTTAGTTTGTGCTTTTATCCACTGCTTTCTTTCTTTCCCCTTCTGTCTTTCTTTCCCCGCCTCTCAGGTCTGGGCTTTCAGAATAATCATACTTTTCTGGTTTTGAATTTTTCACAGCTATGAGGTCCAGAAGTAAACGTTTATTAAAAAAAAAAAAAAAGGACAAAAATAAGCCTCTTATAAGGACTCTTCTGAAATTGCTTCGTTCGAAGTGTTTGGAATACATGAAATACTATGCCTGTAAAATCAGAAGTGCTGGTGCTGTTCAGGTGTTTCTTCTTTTGTGCACTGTGGTTTGAATCTTTCTGGGGGATCCATGTGTAGTCTCAGAACTGACACAGCACCATTTGTCTTTATACAGTTTGTTGCTGTAAATGCATGCAGAAGCCCTAACTCAACTTCTTATTCTTGTGTACTCCCCAGCTTTATCAAGGCTTTGAACATAAGCCTGGATAGGATCAATACTTGACTTTTGGGGTTGCATCTTCTGTTTCCATTTACTGAACTTTAACCTTCTCTGAACACCTTCATCCTATGCCTGAAATGCAAAAATATCAAGCTTGGGAAGGCACCAGCTAATGCTGAAGAAGGCATACATACCTGGGATTTCCCTCTACAGGATATTCAAATTATTTTTAGAACAGAAGTCCTAAGGCAACTTTTAAAATCTATATGAAATCATTCTCTGTGGCTGAAGAACTGGCTTGGATTCTTCCTGGTCTTACACCACATTTGTGCAACATTCAGCAAATACATCATCGCCATTTACTTAAATCAGATTTTCCTGGCACATTACTCACAGTTTTAATCTTTTTTATTCATGTATTCTTTGTTTCTTGGAATGATTTTTTGACAGTGTTGTGAAAAGGTATTTCTGAATAGAGTGCTTCTGTACTATTTGTTGTTGTTTCCAGCATTAAGTAGGACTAGTTTGTACCTTGTTAATGTTCATGTGCCTTGTGATGGTATCCTTTCTGTGACATAACTGAGTGACTGAGGAACTAGAGGAGGGGTGAAATTTAAGTCAGTGTGAGTATTAAGTCACTGAATGTACAGACTGTATACAGAGGCATGATTATGATCACTTACCAGCAGCTGTTGGGTCACTGGAGTGCCTTGTATTGCAGTTCAGTGGTGCATTTGAAGAGCTAAATCAGGATTTTTTTTCATGAATTTTCCAATTTAAGGCTTTCTCCAAGACAGTATGGAACGAGCTTTTAAGGCAATACACAGTTCAAATTACTGTAGTAACAGATCACCCGAAAGTCCATAAATAAAATTCCTGTTTATTTTTGGAACTCTAAATACTATTACCATTGTAAAAGTATAGACTGGGTCCACCCCTGCAGGAATAAACTGCACTTGCTTTTGCTAGTAAGACTCCTGCTCCTGCTAAATCCCCAAAGGGGGATTAGGGTCTAGTGGGACACCTCAGAGATGGTAACTTCAGTTCAAGGCTGGAAAGAGTAGATGTATCTCTGGTTCTCCTACACATGTTGCATCCACAGGAACACCTGATCACTTGGTGTATTTGCAGATCTGCCCATTGGTGAGAAAGAAAGGTGATTTCTTGTGCCTTCCATTGTGTCTTTCTCCTTCTTTTGTCCACTGGATGCTCTCAGCTGGAGGCAAGTCTCAAACATTAGCTCCCTTAGAGTTTCTGTAAACACATACGGTTTTCATAGTGATATTTTTGAATGAGATCATCATAGTGGTAAAAGCGGTGCACAAAATCTTCCTTGTCACTAAACATACCATAAAATGTAGATTATTTCAGAGCAGGCAAGCAATTAAAGGAAAAAATGGTGAGCTGTTTTTAAAGGTCTGAATTTTAGTTTTCTGTTTCTTGTCTGCTATTTTAGCCGCCAGAACTGGGAGGTTGTGATGCTGGTTGCAATGCTGTGCTTTAAAACACCTGGCAATTGACTTTAGCTGTAATTATTGGCTTCGTACCAGTATTTACAGCTGTATAGTTAAGATCAGTGCTTCAAACCTCATTTTTGGGGTTTATCTGTATTGTTCTATTACTTTCCTAATTACCTTTTCATCACTTTTATTTAGATCTTGCACTGAGATACGATTACTTGAACCCAAAATTTCTCCATGGATTGATTTCCATAAATTACAAATATGTCATGTGCTATGTTACCAGACAAAAGATCAGCAAGCCAATTTGTTCCCCTAGTACAGTATTTGCTAGAGATTGGACAACGATCCTCTGTGAGAAGCTGGCTGTTGTAATTTTTGTCTTTTATTCTAGGTAGAATAATAGCTAAGGCTGATTGTGGAACAGAATTAAAATACCTGTCAAACAAAACATTCGAAAATACCTAGCAGTTCCTAGTGAATATACTGTGAATGACTAACCTTTGCAATAACTGGTGAAATAGGAGCACACACACAACTGTTTTGAGAGATCAGTGGCACAGATTGATAATCCTCTTTTAAAATATTTTAAATCTGCTCTGGTTATTACTCTGTTGTTATCTGCTGAAAGCTTGGATTCACTGGAAGGAAACCAGTCATGTGAGTGAGGAATTCAGGATCAGACCCTGTAGAGACAGAAAATTATTTTGCTCTCAGCTGATTAAAATATCTTCGAGTACAAGGACTGGGTTGAGAGGATATGAGTTTAGGAAGAATAAATTTGTTGTTCAGGCACTGGAATGGGATTCAATTTCCCATTCTGCCACTCAGCACCTCAGTTCCTGAGCTCTCCTGCTGTTGAATAGATAATAGCACATATTCATCCCTGCATTTAGTACGGGCATGTACCTTGCCATGCACAGTGTGCTGCTGATCTTACTTGTCAACTGAATGCACTCACATAATACAAGTGACAACAGTGATAGCAATAATAGTGGGGAATAGGGCTGACAGACCTAGTGAGAAGCAGAGCCCCAGGAGGTGGAGGTCCCCTTCAGCAGCTGGCCCCTTTGCTCTGCGCCAGTCAGAGATGGACAGAAATGTCGGAGGGGAGTGAGGAGAGGGTAGGGATAGCCTGGGAATGCTCCCAAGGAGAGTAAGCAGCATCTGTGGCTCACCAGGGCCTGGGTGTGATGCAACCACGTGCAAGACCAGCGCTCAGCTTGTTAGCCTTTAAAAGGCTTCCCCTCCTGGTCCATGCTACCTCCTGCGCTGAGCTGTGGCATCAAAGCCACAATGTCAAGGCAAAATTCCCATGCAGATCACAGACAGTTGAACAACCAGTCACGATGTTTCTGCTGTTAAAATGCATTTTTTTGTTCCAAATTAAAATATACAGCATTGTTCACAGAAAGATTTCTGCTGTTTCTCTTCCCCATCAGCCCTTCAGCATTTAGAGGCTTCCTTTGTTTTACAAAAAGCCCAGATGCTGATACATAATTACAATATTAATTGGCGTAATAGTTGGATGGTAGCAGTCTGTATCACTGACAATGTTGTCTTCACGGCTTGAGTTCTGAGCTCAGAGTCCTGCAGAGCAGATCAAAGGGCCAAAATGAGCCCAGCAGTGGAGCGGCTCCTAGTCAGAGTGTTTTAAAAACCTTTTCTTGCTCTGAGTGACAACTGATAAAAATTTCTGGTGCCCCAGAAGCCTGATGTTGTCAGAGGTCTAAAGGATGGTGCTGTGTTAGCGCTATAGACTCGAGCGCGGCCCTGCAATTGCTGCTGTAACAAGCAAGCTGCGAGGCTGCCTCCAACACCTCTTTGTCTTCCCTGCTCTTGTGAATCTTTCATGTGCTTTTCTCCGTGATTTTCCTCCCTCCTCTCTGCTTTACTAATTAAAATTCTAATCACTCTGACAGCCAGAGCTAGGGAAAAAAAAAAAATTATTCTTCCATGCTGGAGAAGGTAATTTCAAGGTGTTTTAGCTGCCAAAGAAACGAATGGAAATTAGACAAAGAAACTGGTTGTCAGGAAGGTATGAGTTAGCTGCTCTGCCCCCTTCTACTATAATAAAATATTAAACTTCTAAAGGAAAAAATAAAACAGGATTCATACCATACATTATTGCCATATATTTAGAGATAATATAACCTGATTTACCTTTCTGAATAAGGGAAGGTTTTGTGTGCATTTGTTAACATCAAAATGATTTACTTACCTTGTAGTGAATGCAATGTCAAACATTTAACTTGGTTTGATGTGTGATTGCTGATGATATGTATTACTTGCTTTTGTGAGCTGTGGTTGGGAATATTCATTTAAAATGTACAGGAGCCTGCAGATACATATTTAAAATTATAAACAGTTCTTGATGCAGTGTTGTGGGTTTGACGCTGCAGGTATTGCGATGTTAGAATTTATAAAATGTAAAGTATCATGGTGTTCAAATCTCACCAGCTATTTTTTCAATCATTTTCCTGGCTTGGTAGAGGTAATTTTTAGACCTACATATTTCTTCAAAGTGTATGCTTTTGTAATGCAGTTTAATAACACAGTTGTTTTGGGATAGAAAAACATGGTGGTTTACCATACAAATATATGGGCTGAACAGACACACATATACTTCATATACTTGCTCACAAAGAAGCATACCGACACACAGAGTGCATGTGTCTCTGCTCTCAGATCTGCACCAGCTATATCTCATAACCAGGGTAAATTAAGTGTCTGAGAGTTTGCAGCAATTGAGTTCAGATAAATACTGTATGAACTTTTACCTATTGCTCAAACTCCAAAGCTTATTGAGATATCAACAAAAATATGGTTCACTCCTGTTACTACTGTTTTTTCTAGCTTTTATAGAGAGGAGTTAGAGGGTTTTACAGAGAGTTAAATCTCACAGTATTTAGAGCGAGAGTTTTCTAACATGTTTGAACTTTTTCTACAATCTCAGAATAAAAACGGACAAAGGAGAAGATTGTATTTTGAGTATTGGGATTGTATTTTGTTCTGCAATTTGTGTCAGGACTGTTTTTGGACAATGTGGAAATGCTTCTGCAGCCCCAACTTTGCAATCAGAAGAGTTGCAGAGTTTTGCCTTGCTGCCTTGCAGCTGTAGTTGCTTGCAGGGTTGGGTGTTTCAGAAAATGCACATCCTTTTCCTTATCGTCATCCCAACCTTTTTGTAAACATACCATGACAAAATTGTAACACTTACTTCAGCTATTTTGACAAGTCTTCAAAAACTTTGCTAGAGGCCGTCATTTGTCTTTTACTGGCTGGTGAAGAGGATCCTTTACTCAAAGCTGTTTCCTTTTGCCTGTCGCTCCCACAATGCTTTCTTCATTTATGTGCGATTTTAATGCAAAAGCGGTTCCCAGTCTTATCTAGAAAATGCTGGTCTACTGGGCCTTTCCTTCCAGGAACAGATACTAAGTGACTGAGGTAATGCACGCTTGCTATAATCACTTAAAAAAAAAGCTCATGAGACTCTTGCCCAAATCCACCTAGTTCTTCTTCAACAATTCACTCAACCAGATGAAATTTTACCACTACTACATGGTTGAATGTGTTCTTAATCAAGAAGTAGCAGTCATTGAATGTACAGTGTACAATGGTACTGAAAAAGGAATTGTTCTTCATTCTGCACAACCAATCTCTTTCATTTCTGAAGTTCTTTTATTTTCACGGAAAAAAGAAAGAGGAAAAGAAGAAAAAAAATCATATGGAACCCTTCATTCTCCCCTGTGGTGAAGCCAAAACAGAGGAAATGCAAACCTCAGACAGGCTTTTTCACATTAATTTACAAACCAGTTTTCTCTTTTTCTTCACCCTACTTGATTTTCCCTAACACAACATTTCTAAAATGGGCATAAAATTTGTACACAGAAGAGGAACGGGAAAACTAAAGTACTTGTTTTTGAAAACCCCCTTGTTTTCAAATGAAAGTACTTATATTGACAATGGGACTTCTTAGTTTACTTGGAGAGTCAGGTGATCCTGCCTTTATATACAGATTTCATGGAATGAATGTGTGCAGTCATCTTTGAAAATGTCACTTTAATAGCCTATGTTAAATATTGGGTGGAAAAGGTTTAGATTATACCTTTTTCCAAGACTCAAGATTCTAGGTTAATCAGAAATCTGTGGGTGGGAGGCAGTGACGTGTCTTTAACTGAAAATTACTGAAAGTAAAAAAAAAAAAAAAAAAGAGTTGATTTAAAAAATGAACAACAGTTCAAGAAAGTGCTTATTTTGACTGATCTGATTGATGCATAATGAGTAAAAAGTATAATTTACATGATAATAAAAAAGCAAGCATAATAGCCACTGAGCTGTGGTCAACTGACTCACCTTTGATATTACAATTCTATCTTCTAACAATAAATTGCTCCATGTCTGCCTTTGAAATCAAATCATAAATCCTATCAAAAGAGCTTTTTTTAATGTAGGAATAAGTTTTTAAGAGAATAACTATATACCAGCGTTATCTTCTTGACACTGTTAGCAACATGATATTGGTGGTATGGATGACTGATGTCAAATACAAAATTTTATTACAATAGATCAGGTTCTTAGATCGTATAAATCTCATACTGATGGAGTTTCCATGTGTATATCAAATAAGGATCAGATCTATTACATTTGACTTATGGATACCAAGAATATAAAGTGTTAAACCTTTAAAAGATAACTACATACTAAATATTAATTCAGGAAAAATTATGAGATCTTCTTTGTTTTGAAGAAGGACGGTTTAGACCCACTGAATACTTAACCAGAAAGGTGGCAAAATAGCCCAGGAAAGTTGTAGAGAAAATGTTTGAGATGAAATTTGAAGATAAATAACAGCAGAAAAATCTTTCAAAACTCTTTGTTAGCCTGGCATTTCTAATAAGGTTTAGGGATACAGAAGACCTGTAGGGGTCTAGGGATCCTATGGACCTCTGGAGGTCATCTTTCCCAGCCTGCTGCTCGGAGCTGGGCTGTGGCCCAGGTTAGGTCAAGTCAGCTGAGGCTTCATCTAATGGAGTCTCGGAAGCCTCAGGAGTGGAGTTTTCACCCCCACTCTGCCCTGAAGCTCAATCAGAGCATACAACTCCCTTTCCTTTTATGTGTGCCTGAACTGTCGCATTATAGGGTATTCTGCGTAGGGCTCCCTCGGTCCCTTTGGTTGGAGACCTTCCACCCTTCTATAAAACAAATAAATAGTCATTGAGCTGGAAAGAGGAAATGAATCTCAGCAGTGGTGGCTGGGTCCCCAGTCTAATGAGAATTTAATTATTTATACACAAGGAGAGAGAACAGCTACACCAGGGCCCAAAAGCCTTCTCCTCTTTGAATACCTTTGTGGTCTCTTGGGACAGAGGGATCCAAATGCCTTCAGACAGAGGTGGTATTGAACCCATCCAGGACAAATGCTCTAATAACTGAACTATTAAGTAAAACAGAGCTACTACTGCTCCCTCCCATTCTTGGAAACTCTGTAATTTCATTGCTCTTGCTTGTCTTATGAACTGACCAGAAATGAAATGTTTCCCTGTGGGTAAAATGAAACATGAGCATAAAGCAGTCAGGGAGGAGTGGGAGCAGAGGAGTAGCTTTCATTTTTGCAAGATAAAAACAAAGAAAAAATAGTATGAGCTTTATTTGAATGTATCAAACGCATATTCTTTGGGTTTTTTTCCCTGTTTGGCTGCCCATCTGAAAAATCAATTATTTGCACAGTGATAATCAGCGCTACTTCTGTATCCGTATCCTCATAAAAAGAGACAGTTGCTTAATGAATATTTAAAATCTGCCTTTTGCATGTCATGTGTAAGTTCATCTCAGTATCTGAAGGGATGGAGAGAGAAATCTGTACGTTTGCGTCAAGTGGTTGTTGCAGGGAAGGATTTTGGAAGCATTTCACGCAGCAGTTTCTGAATTCTCCTTCCCTTCATTTCCTCTCTCGGCAGCCAACAAAATGGGTTGACACAAGGCGAATGCCTGCCAAAGAACTTTAACAGGAGGCAGTTTTTAATTAACAGGGGCCAAAGAAGGTGATAACCCCAAGGGTAGCGAGGAGAAATTAACATGGAAAAGCAGTTCCACGCTTCCGTGGGTCCCAAAAGGCCATTCGTATTAGTGGTGTCTGTTCTGATTGAACCTTTGCTGTGTCTTTTTATTGATTCCCTTGTCAGAGTCTAACAAAAACACTGCTGGCCGTCAGTTGTTTGCTCGTGGTGGCAGCTTATGGCTCAAAACAGCTTCCTTGTAAAACATTCAGCATAGCGAGGTCTGTCATTGTGGTTAGTATTTCCCAGAAATGATTAATTTTATTAGACCTAGAATAACACTTGACAAACTGAAAGCAAAAGCCTGCTGAAGTGAAAGAAGCTCAGTCCACAGTTTCTCTCCAAGTAACCATTTCATCCTATTAACTGTTTGCCTGGCTTAGAGTAAAATGTTTTAATTATTAATCTTTTTAAAAGTGAAATTTCAGAGAAGATAATCATGTTGGCTGTTTCAGAAAGGATTTAGCCATTTAGCATATCTGGCACTTGTGGAAAGTATTTTTAAAAAATAATATCCTGTGGATAAATATTTCAAGTTTCTATTCCTGGGATGAAAATGAATAATAAATAAAGCTTGTAAGAGCTTGAGGAAAAACCTGCCTAGCAAGCAAATATAAATAAATAAAAAAAGAAATGTAATAAATAAATAAAAAGCTGACACCTTTATGTGTTTCAGTGCCTGATCCAAATTCAACTAATGCCAAAAGGTGGAGGACCATTCCTTACAGCAGCTCAGGAAAAGCCGTATTTATTTTTAAATATTTCTGCTGCACACTTGACTCCAAATAATAAAGAGCATAATTCAATAATATTTGAACAGCTTTATAGAGAAGTGCCCAACGTTTGCCTTCTTGCTTGTTAGAGCCATGGAATAAGATTGTCATTACTTCAAAGGGAAGTACTGTTCCTATTTTCCTCTTCAGAGTCAGGGCCTAAATGATGATGTTTATTTGGTTAACTGATTTATTCAAAGGAAGTGTGGTTATCCTATTCCACTTGAAAGACTGTCAGCCTCAGTCCTTCAGATGCGTTAACTACTTGAGTATACACTCTGCCCTTGGAGGAGCATGCACAGCTCCCATTGACTTCAGTGGCAATGACACCTTTTTCAGAGTACAAAGCTGGCCTCTATGCTGCATCGTATTTTTCTTTTAGCTGTCTTCACAAAAATAATGCAATACATGCTTCTGAGGACTGGAGATTGATTGTTGTTTATTTGCAGTAATTGTTTCCAATGTTTGCACAGTGCACTTCACCAGGAGTGCACATGAATGCCAAAAAAAAAAAAAAAAGAAGTCCAGACTGAGCAAAAACACTCACTCAGTTAGTGAAAAACTTGAGACAAGTGAGAGCGGGGAAAACGTCAGTGAGCTTGCTGGGGAAAAAGCCAGTGCTCACAGGAGCATATATGTACTTACGTACAATGAAACATGCACGTATATGTAACATGTTTGAATGTTTCTTGTAGTTAGGCAGAAATTATGACTTTTTTTGCCACTGATGAGAAATGTAATGAAGACATTAAAGGGTTGGTCCTTAAGCATTTTATCTTTCATACTCCTTTTTAAAATATCATGCTGCTCACAAATCATTTAATCCTTAAGTTCTCTTGGCAGGCTGCAGATATGCACTGGATAGTGAGGAAGGTCTGTGATCTGTTTGCTTTAACTACTTGCTACTCATGGTTTCTGTTTTGTTGCTCACATTATGTTAGCTGGCAATGTTCTCCTCTCTGGTTGTTTGACTGAAAAAAAGTGGAAAGAACACAATTAACAGAAAGTGGTAAACCACGGATAATTCATTTCTCAGATTGCTTTGGGTGTATAGTCATTAATAGTGTGATGTATTCTATTTTCAGGAGTCAGAAAGAATGGCAACTTTGTACATTCATGCTTTTGCTATTTACCAGGTTTGCATATGCGAACGTTTTCACAGGGAAAGTTCTTATGTTGTGCAAAACATCAAAATACATTCAAAAGCAGCTGTGGATTTTGAGAATTACAATGTTTTGTGTTAGTGAAAACAGGAACGGGTCCATCCTCAGACATCTTCAGCCCATTCCCAGGACTGATATAAGATAGGCAGCTGTTGTTAACTTTTCATAACTTGTAATCAGTCTCAGTACTATTATAGAAGAACTCTCTGCAAACTATCCTACTTAAACCACGTCACTCACTGCCGACGTTCGTCAAGTTGATTATTAATGCCAACAGTAGTACTACTATTAGTACTACTATTATTTGTAGTATGGTCTGGAAAGCATAGTTAGGAAATGGACTATGTTGTGCTGTTTATCTCACACAGTTGATTAAGTGTGCTTTTAAACACAGTGTAATTTGCTTGTTCGTTTTAAAGGAATTTTCTCCCCCTCAGAAGAGGTCATCCAAGGTAAATGTTGTAACTGACACTTGGCTTGCTGTGATTAAAACGGTGAGGTTGCACAGTCATGTAACAAGGGCTGTTTGTTTAATTTTTATTTTTAGAAGAAACGGCAATTGACGTTAAACAATGGGACCTTTGGTAACAAACACTGTCTCCCACACGGCATTCTCCTAGAGAAGCTGGCG
>NW_009221024.1:21658-22164 GCF_000690835.1 Fulmarus glacialis | reverse complement strand
CTTCCTAAATGTCACCCGGGGTGCAACGTAGTCGCCCCCAACCTCCCTCCCCGGGATGCCCACGGGCAGGGCACTCGGCGTGCACCTGGCCCACCCGAAGCTCTACAATACCATCGCCGGGCTGCTCCCCACCCCCCGCAAGCTGCACCGAGCCGCGCCGCTGCACACCCGCGCCTCCACCGCCTGTAGGTGTCCACAGGGGCTGGCACAGCTGGGTGTTTGAATTTACCCTCCCTTTGTGCTGCAGTAGATGCCACTGGGGTTTCAGAGGGTTTGTGCAGTAGTTGGCCAACCGATTCGGACACACATCGAAGAGGAGCATATAAGAACTCTTCCCTTAACATTTGAAATGAAGAGATAAGTGTTGCAGAAGCCGAACTTATTTTTACTGATGTTCCCAGTGGGCCATCCTCAAGCACTCCTGCTTCTACATCTGCGGCTGCTGACCAAATACTGCTCTGAAACAACGAATCACACCATTTTATTTGGTGGGAATTCAGGGCTCG
>NW_009221024.1:950-21612 GCF_000690835.1 Fulmarus glacialis | reverse complement strand
GTAACAAAAGAACCCCACACAATGGGTGTGCCACTTTCCAGGACAGAGTAGCCTTGGAAAACAAACAGTACAGAATCTGTCAGAAGGTCTTCCACTGAAATGTTTGATGGCTGCTGAAGGAGCATACCCAAAGTTTTATTTTTTTACCTTTGCACCTCCTCTGCCCAGAATGCCTGAGGAATCACCTTCAACTTCCCCCGACATTGGACAGAAACGCTGCTGCCGCCGCCCTACCTGTGAACGACGTTACCACATCACACACTTTATGCAACGGAGAAGGGGGCAATCTCAAACTGATAAAGGGGCGTAAGAGAATGGATCCTTTCAACATTTTAGGTGGTAAAAGCCTAATGGCTAATTCTGGCACAGCCAGACATGCCAATCTTCAAAAATTCAAGTCAATATTAAAAGCACCGTCACCTTCAACCCCAGCGAGGACTGGCACTAGTTTGGGAGAAAGCTGTGGCAAAGAGCTTAGTACCTGTATGTTCAAGACTTCCATACAGATGTAGGTCATGTGAATTAGACACGAGCCACATCAGCTTTCTGGAGAAGCAGCAGACTCTCACAAGTTAGCAGAAGGGTATCAGACATTTCACAGGGATGCCTAACAGATCCTGACCTTTCTCAGCAGGAGGCGGGGGCGTTTTCTATCTTAAAAACAAGAGCAGCAGGCAGCTGCAGCCTCAGAAAACAGCGGCATGGAGTAGAGACGCAGAGATCAATCGAGAAGTGGCTCCCCTTCAGTACGCTGAACTGTTTAGTATTTGCTCCTGTCAGCAGGCTGACTGGAAGAAGTGCATTAGTAATGCTTCTGCCCGTTGCCTCAGCACAAGCCCATTCTGCTGCGCCACAGTCACGCCAGGCACAGCACAGGGCCCCTTTTTAGGAAAGTCAGCAGTGCTGATAAAGCACTCTGCCATCACGGATCTGGGCTGCTCTTATCTGTGGCAATTAAATGAGTATCTTGATGACTTCCTGTTAAATGCGCCATATGTCCTCTTAAGCAACTAAAACCATGAGAGAAAGATTTTTACATAAAACTGCTTCAGTGTAAAACAAAAGCACCTTGTACTGTTTCACAATTTGACAATAAATCAGATTGCCTCTTTCTGGCCAGTCTTTATTTATGCACACACAATTATTCATAGTTTATTACACTTCTGTAAACTGAGTGTTACCATCAGTATGCCAATAAAGAAAAAACTAATTTTCCACATTTAACTAAGGACCCATCTACATGGGGAAGGAGTCAGGGTTCTCCAGAGCAGCTTGCTGAATAAACAGAGGTGGAATAACTCAAGTAGCTGCTGTGCTCTGAATTTATACCCTAGCTATTTTGTCATAACTTCCATGGGACTTGCCTGTATAAATGAGCTTAAAAGTATTGCGATCCTCGACAAAGAATTCACTAACAAAAAGAGATGCTGTAATAACCAGAAATATTAATTTATGAATTAGCATCACGCTAAAATCAACCAGATGCCTTGGGAGAACATGAAAGTTGCTCAGGGCTCCCTGGGCCATCAGCACCTTCAGATCCACCTTCTGTTTCTGTTCTCTTCTTTTGGAGTCCTCTCAATGGGGTATCAGTTTTCTCCTCTCCTTCCTCATCTGCCTCTTTAACATTTCCAAAAACATCATGACTAAGAAGAGGTACCCTAGCTCACGTTGCCCTGCACACCCATTGGCATGCAACTTCAACACCCATTAAAAGAAAGGAGATCAAAGATGAAAAAATGCAGCTGGTGGACTTTTGCTAGCACTGCAGGTTTCCCAAGGTTTTAACTATTTCTGGAGGAGCTGCAGATATTGCAATAAAAGATTTTAACATGGAGAAATGTCAAAGAGAGTGAAATTTAAAAAATTACTGTGGGGCACAGTGGTCAACTGTCGGTAAGAGCAGTAGCACCTGCTACTCAAACAGTGGGAAATAGCCCCGGAGGGCACCTCACCTTACTTCAGTTTGCATCATCTCAATGGGCCCTTTGAATCTCTCACTCTGCTCAATGAGCACACAACTCCTTAATTCTTCACCTCCCCTGCTCACGGGTTCGGACCACAAGTGATGTATTTGTGGCACAAAGTAGGCAGACAAAAGCAACCAGAAAACTGCAGTCTTATCTCCAAACAATTCCACTTCCTTCTCACAGATGTTTACGTCAAAGCCAACTTGCTACTTGACAGAGGCAGGAATTCCTACCCTCCCCCTGCCCTCTTACACCCTTTTTAACTTGCATAATTCAAGCTGGGTTATCACATATAAAACCTGGGATTATACAACATTTTGTTATGGATTTGTTTGTACTTCTTGAATTTGTTCTCCCATGTTAAACACAGAAAACAAAACCTCTTCTGCAAGTTTCATACAATTCTTGCATTCCTATTGCTCAGAAAGGCCAAACTCATCTGTTGGCAGCAACAACGCACCGCAGTGGCTATTTATGGTACCTCCAAACATACATCCAGAGGATGGGGAAAAAAAACCTCTCTCAGGACAGGCACAGCATCCTCTCCATTGACTGTATGCTCCTTAGTGTATCATGAATACTTCAGGAAAACAGACAGCAAATAACAATAAAAATGATAAAGCCCCGTAAAATACCGACGCATATCGCCACACTTCAGCACCAATGCCAAGGCAACACCTGAGTTCAAATTATTTGATTTGCAAATTTCTCACCGAAATTCAAAAAAGGAAAAAAGACACTGGCGGGAATAATCACTTTTCTCCACCACCATTGATGTTTAAAGAATGAATACATGTTTGGAAAGGTCCTGTCAATCGTCATTACAGATGATGATTCTCCTCTTTCTTTCCTTTTCATACTTAGCTGCACACCAAGTGATTTTCTCAGCGTATAAAGCAACAAGAGGAGAGGATCTGTGAACAGCACCAGACGTAGGAGATACAAGTGATCTAGATAATGGATTTTATGAGGATGTGGCTGTGTCTGCCTCCTGAAAAGCAGTTTTCCCGTATCTCACTGCACTGTCATACACGAATTAGATACTATTTTTTAAAAAAAGAAAAAAAAAGATCTTGCCTGGTCTGATAAAATCTGAGGGTTTTTAAGATGCTGGAGTTCTGCTCAATACCATCAACGTATTTCCACAGTGTTTACTAAGTTACGCAATAATTTCCCCCTGGCAGAAACATTAAATGCAAAGCAAAGATATCATCAGACTGAAAAATTAAAGAATGTACTTTTCAAGATACCACTAATACAAAATTTAAAATGCCATTATTTATGTACACATACATGCATTGATACATGCATTTTTGTCTTTAGAGTATCTGTGCATATAAACATCTGCAATTACAAATGATAAATACTCTGGAAAATCTCCCCTAGGCCAGAAAATTTGTTTGCACACATGAAATAAGCAAGTCACACGTAAATAGAAACCAGATTTGGAAACTGTAGCCCTTCATGTCCAAACAAAACAGCCAGACGATTAAATAGGCCCTGTTCAAAAGAGCACAAACGGGAGGAAAGAGGAGATGAAATGAAATTTAGTAAAAGGGGAATCCTCAGAAAGGGGTAAGTAGTAATAGTGACTTTCCAAGGCTGGTACTCAGCCCTGTACCACTTAATTGTTTTATCAATGATCTGAAAGGAAATGTAAAATAATACTGGTGGTTCTTTTTGTATGTTGTGTGCAAGCAAGCATTAAAAGTTTCCGTATAGCCATGTAAGAGTCAAATCTGGGAACTATATGCAAGATGACGGGTCCTACTGGGGGATACGACGTCATGCCACATCAGCACTTCTATACAAGCTCTGAGTGACTGTGCGGCTAAGGAAATAAACATCAGAGGCATCAACATGGATATTGCGTGGAAAAGGTGTATTATGTCTCTATTTCCTACCGGGGTGGTTGTTACAGAAGACACCGATCGGTTCAGAAATTCCCATTCTCAAGCAAGTTGTGAAAAATTGAAGAGTGCTCAGAGACAACCCATGAAGGGAATGCAAGAACTAAACCCCATATGTTTAGTGCTTTTCAAAGAAAACAGCCTATGTGTGCAGGTAACGTTAATATTTGACCTAGTACTCACAAGCTGAACAAGAAATGACCAGAAATGAGACATTTTTAAACGGTGAGGATAACTAACTGCTGACACAATTCGTCAAAGACAATGGTGAATTTTTAACGTTCTTACAACCTGCAGTTGCCTCTGTTTAGGAATGCCAAGCCTTAGACAAACTGCCCAGATGTAATTTGCCGAATTCTCTTACTCATTTTCTTAACTAATACCCCTCTTCTCCAAGAGAAGCAGGTTGCTCTCAGTTGACTTCATTTTACCCCTTTTATTTTTTGCACTGGCACAGAAATACAGGTTTTGTTGGCATATCCATGGGGAATATACTGGTTTTTTGCACTGTAGCTCTTCTGTTCCTTCCTGCAACTTGGAGGCCAAATTAGCTTTTAAACAAAGCTAGTTAAAATCTATTAAGGAGGAAACATATTCCAGAATTGTTCCTTAAACTTGCCCAGACAGGAGAGAAGTAAACACCAACCTGAAAGCTTCTCAGAGTTCCTGATCTCAGCCAACAGATAATTGTGCAAGCACATTTCTCATCGAGAGGGGCACCCCAAGCTCCCAGGAGACCTGGATTAGCTGCAGTGGTGCTCTTCATTAAGCAGCAGTGTCCTTTGCAAGCACTGCCACACCCGCTTGTCAGCTGCTTTAACTTGTTCCAAAGGACTCTCGCCCCGTGGGATAGCCCAGAAATTATTTCTCAGCCTCCCTCCTGGAGAAGGGGGAGGATTGGGAGTAGGTTCCTAAAGGGTTTTCTGGGAAAGCATCAAGTAATGAATGGTTGTGCCAGCTAATCTGCTGTGGGAACAGGGTAAAGCATGCTGTGCAACAGGTCACTAGGTTCTTCATTTGCACCAGTTATTTCAAGTGCTAGAGCATGGGACAGCAAGGAAACAAGCAGGAGTCCGGTCGCGTACAAGTTATTTTCAAAGCAGGCTTTTTTGAAAGCTCTGCTAATCTAATGAAATTCCTAAATATTAATGTCTAATGAAATTTCTCTTACTCCTCTAAACGGTTATTTTTAGAAAATGGTTTGCACAAAGACCTTTTACAAATTCAGCTGCTTCAGACCAATGAAAATGTTTGTCATAGAAAACACTGAAGAAAAAGCATTCATTTATCAGCAAAAAGATTCCAAAAATTTTTAAATGACCCCTTGGTACTCCCTGCAGTATTTAGATTCCCTACCAAAAATGTCACTGGTTTCACGCTTCCCACCTTCCGTAAACATCCTTCCAATTCTCTACAAAATTACTATCCTTTGAACTCCATGCCTCTGCGCCCACCATGTTTCCTGCGTTCTAAAGCATCTTCCAAGTGAAATGCTTGTAGTTCACCCCTAGCCTTATGAAAATAACAACCATATCAGAAAGGGCTGAGCAAAGCAGAGGGACAGGCCACACCACTCACGTTTGGTGCACGCGGCTTTTTACTCCACTGAAAGATAAACTGCCATCCGTGTTGGCAAGGGAGGCAGTCTGGCAGTTACCCTCCAGAAAAACCCTCTAGAAATAGCTCCTCTTCTTCAGCTAATGACGTGACTGAAAGGAGTCCTCCCTTTGCACAAGTGCCCCAGCGGCCGGCCTGGCTCCCGGGAGAGGTGGTGGGAAAAGATGACTTGGCGGGAGAGTCCGACTCCGGCTGGGAGGCACTAAGAGAAGAGTGAGCTGGGTGAGAATAACTCCGTCTCTCTGCCTAGAAGCTGGAAGATGCATCTGCCATGGAAGCAAGGGATATCCTGGCTAAAAGACAACTCTGACCAGATCTACTAAAACCTGACTGTATTTGACCGGCGCACAGCTCTCTCAGGCCAGTCCCAGGGCTTCTTCCTGCACCCAGCTGTGCGTACATCAAGAAACACAAATTATTGTTTATGTGCAGCCAGCTACAACGATGCTGGGCTCAATCAGCGCAGCTCACGGCTGTGCCCCTCATTTGCAACATCAGCTTTGAGTCTAACCACTCTGTACGTGTCCAGGCTGTGCAAACATGCTCCTGTCCTGCTGCAGGCCAGTCTGAGCAATGTTAGGAGTGGCACAAGCGGATACTGAAGGGAAACAAAAGTTCAGCACAAGCCTACGTCTAGTTATCAGGAATATTCAGAACAACAAGAGAAAGGTCTGTAAGCTTGCAACTTCCCAACCCACCTTCACAGTCCTGGGAAAAATCCAAGTTTTTCTACCCAAGGGGCATAAATCCAGCAAAAGCTAATGAGAGTTCAGAGGAAAACTTATTTTCTGTGATGCTCAGTAGCCCTCTCAGAACGGTGGTCACTTTATTTTTTTGCAATTTGACACTTTCTGGAGTTTTGGGGTGGGTTTTTTTGAAGGAAACTTCTATAAATTTTATAAAACATGGTGCACTGTTAGCAGCGCTCCCAAGAGAGTAATAATTTCATGGTGGTTAGGTGGTTCCTAACCATAATGCAGGACAATAAAAACATTATTTTATTAGATATTAATCCCTCCCTACATGACTCAAACTTTCTGAATGCTTTCTGAATGCAGAGAGCTTGGAGACTCTGAAAGGGCCTGAGGAATTGGTGGCGGAATCTCTTGTTTCCAGGAGTCCTGTCAAAGCCTTAATGACTGGAAGTCATTAACATCCAAGTGGCCTTTAGTAATTTCTTTGCAATTACCTAGTGGCCTCTCTTTGCAGTCATCCCTAGTGCAAATACACTTCTTGCAGCAGGTGCAGAATGAAAAGGAAAGCTTCAGTACAGAAACAGAACTATCTTCACACTTCTAACTGCAACCCTCTCAGGCCAGGAGGAAGGCACTGAGCCAACGTGAGAAAGTGCAATTTGTAGATAAGCAGTCAGCTTGGGATCACATTCCTCACAACAGATAAAATGAGAGGAACCCTCTCATGGCCACTGACCATGAAAGAGGAGGATTTTACAACACTGAAACAGCTCAGAGACAAACAGATGCAAGCGAAGTGACAAGAGCAGCGAGTGACAACCCTGCCCTGCCACCCCCAGCCTTGTCTTATTAGACAGCCAGCTGACCACTTCGATTAAAAATATACATGTGTGTCATGGGAAGTCACAGCTGAACTCCATCAGCCTACACTGCAACGTGCTGAACACAACGTCCAATGCACAGTTCTTTCAGCTGAACCGGGAAATTGCAGCAGCAACCAAGCCTGGCTGAGAACTCAGTGACCTCTGCCCGCTGATCTTCCTGCGGACTGCCTACAGGACGCAGGCCCAGGTCCCCTCTAGGAAGCCGCACAGGAAGGAGTACCTCACTGCTTCAGGTGGTAGAAAGCTGCTTGCTCTGCAGAGCTACCGGAAACAAGGCACGCTATGCTGAACCTCCTCAGCTGAACAATGCACCAGGCACTTCAGGAGACAGGCTAAGGAAGCTACAGGAGAGGGAACTACTCACTTACTGCAGTAAAAATAAGTCAAGTCACAGTGCAGAGGCTCTGCCTCTTCCCTAGTTGCTAGTAAGACAGGTTAGTGATGAGTGTCTTAGTTTTTGTAAACACAAATATTAAAAGCACAAAGATTTCCAAGGCTGGCTTAAATTCCTTATTATCCACTGCATGTTCTGCCATAAGGGGTCACCGATCCTTCTGTTTGAAAATGACTTCAAAATTGTCACAGATGTTTGCACCTTATTTCCTACAGCAAAAACTGTTATCTGACTGAGTTGGTATCAGAAAGCCACCAGCCTCGTGAGATGAAAGGACTTTCTCCTCACAGCAAAAGCAGATACAAAAAAAATGAACAAGATGACAAAATAAAGAATCCTTCTAGTTGAGAGGACAATGCCTCAGAAAGGGAGTGAGTTTTTTTCAGCTTTGTTACTCAATTGCTGTGAACTTACTGTAGTTCCTTTCTGGTTTCTAAGGCTGCTGGATGCTGTCCCAGGAAACAGGAAAAGCTAATATACTTGGCTTATGGACTGAAGGAGGAACTTTTGTTTCCATATGCATGTTATGGCATTAAAGTGCTGCTTCCTACATCTAACAGTTGTCAGATCTTTGTTTCATTTATGATTCTTGTTGCTTCCAAGATGAACCTCCACTTCTGTGGCACAGGTCAGGGCATCAGATTCAAAATATTCTTCATCCCACAAGCCATAATTTGTCACCAGGTAAATCTTACATAGAGAGGCAAAGATAAGATGGCTAGAGGTAAATAGGAAGGTTTGAATAGTGTAATGGACAAAGCCTAATCTAAAAGAGTAACCTGTGCAGGGTAGAAGAGAGAGGGCCAAATGCTTGGAAAAGTAAACTGAAATCCACCCAGGTGACTTGCATGGAAAAAAATCTACATAATTACATGTTTCGGTGACTGTCATTACATCTTGGCTATAGACAAGGGAGAAGAACCCAGGAAGAGCTGAGACCACGCCCTGACTCGCCATTCACAGTCACCTACCTTGGAGAGACACATAAATCACATGTCTTTGTGGCTGTGTTTTTAGAAAACTGAATGCTTTTCTTAACAACTCATTATGTAAGGCAGTTCCTACTGCCAGCATCTCACAATGCAAGAAAGAAGGGAATTGATTGCATAGGAGGGTGGAGACAAATGTACTCTCAAAGTTAAATGAGTCAGCTTGGAAAAACTAACTCAACACAACCTAAAGAGAGAAAGTGACAAACAGCAACAATACCTTACATAAAAAGTCCTCTCTGAGACCTCAGAGCAGGGCTCACCAGAGGCTGCTGCCGAATGATGCAGAAGGCAACTGCCCTCACCGCCTCCCCGCTAACCTCATTCCAGACCTTTACTCCTTTCCTGAGCAGTTTTCTCGAAGAATCCATGGCTGTCGGAGGGCAGCCCTGCCGGCTGCAATCCCTTATGTAAACCTGGCAGCAAGGCTCCTGAGTGATAAGGCAAATTATTACTCTGGATAGGGACTGAATGTACTGGCATGACAGACTTCAAAAACAAAAAAACCCCAAACCTAAACAAAAATACTCAGCTAAGCAAACAACACCAGCCCCCCTGTTTGATTTGTTCTGGCAACAACAGGCACCCAAGTTCTTATCACATGCCAGAGAATAATGGTAAGTTTTGGCTTGCCCTGGTTTTAAACTGCAGCTGCTAAAAGGAAAGCCAATAAATAGGGGAAGTGTTTATAGTAAGCACAAACTTCTCAGTGTACAAATACATGTGTTTTCATACCTCAACAATTAACAGCGAGAACATGCAGAGGGTGCAGCAGGGTACATTAACCCACCCCTTACTTTAGGGAGGCTACTACAGCATGTGATCCCTTCATTTGTAGGACATAGGCCAGATATAAGGATCTTGGTGAACAAAAGGTTGATATAAACAAACCTTCTCTTTGAGAACATGCACATGTTAGAAAGCCAGCACGGGGTATCTGTGCTGGCAAATCTCATTGCAGCTGTGACTGCAGCCACAAACAGGAATTTATGATCTTTGGCACACAAAGACATGGCTAGAAAGTACTGGAGAAGGCAGCTTGCTCACTGAATGACTGTCGTGGTTACTCTACGCTTTGGCTCACAGGAACCGAACAATGTTTTTCACAAAGTTTGCCTGCCATACACGCACCCATTCCGCAGCACCTGACCACTACTAGCAAGGAAGGGTACCCGGTCGCACTCCTTTGATCAGTATTTCCACCTAGGGAACACGCACAGAGCCTAACAGCACCGCAAACAGCAGGGTGCCCTCCCACTGAGGGATCCTCCTTCAAAACCAGGACTGCAAAGAGATGCAGCTCCAGCAAGTGCTAGAACAGCTATATACAATAACAAAGCCTATTTCAGTGCCCTTTCCCAGGCAAAATATCCGGGATGGTGACAACAAAAGTCTGCAGACAGCACGCACCTCTGAGCCAGCATCAGGAAAGACATTTCTGCTCACCATCAACAATCCTCTGCCTCACATTTTGGCTGCAAGAAGCATTTTCCCTCCTGCTTGGATATGAAGTTTAGCACGAAAGACTAAGAGCATCGCTTGCAAGAGGCCCTCCTACCTTTGTATCCACTTAAATCTTAATATATCCTATCCCTGAAGTAAAATCCATTTGAATCTGTTATTTGAAGCACTTAAGTTTTAGCACCTCTAGGCACATCCAAAACCACTCCAGCTCCTACTGCAGTTATGTATGCCCCTTCTGAACCAGAATTTTGAGCAGACTTTTTCCTTCTAGAGAGTAGAAAGAAAGAGTGACCCAAACAGGGACTCTGACCTTCACAGAGCTGCAAGCCCACCCTAGCACCCTCTCACTGAGGGTCTGGTAAGGCCCCAGGGAGCCCCGTTCCCTCCTGCCTACACCCTAATCCCAAAGCTGCTGCCTCCCCCGGCTCCTGCGGTCTGCGGTCTGGGTCTTGTGGCTCTCAACCAGGTAAAGATAAAGTATGTGTGTGGTTCCCAGGGTCCGGAAGTTTGGCTGCCCTGCTCCTCTGCACAGGAGCTCTTGCAAAAATGAGATAAGCCTCACAGAAATATGTAACAGGCTGCATATTGCCTGCAGACTTTCATCCTTCTTTCAGAAGCCCAGTCTCTTCTCTCTTGCTGCTTCCTTTCTTTCTTTCTCCACTGTGTTGGGATTTACTCGAAGACTGCATTACAGGTATGTTTTTCTGCTACTGCATAATTAGCAGTTTGCCCTTGGCACACAGCTATAATAATGAGGCAATTTTCAAGAGAACACACACATTATGTGCTAGTGGGGATTATGAGTACATATAGTTAATCCACCTATTTTGGTCAGAAAAAAGAACATATCACATTTACAAATACCATTTTCTTAAGATAACAGTTGTGAACAGAAGGTGATACAGATTTTATGCTCTGCAATATGTTTTGACTGCAACTGGTATTTCACATATTTCAAATGACAGCAGCACCTTCAAAAAATTCCTGCGATGAGGAATATCACACCTGCAAGGAGGCATAACATGTCTTTGCAATATTTAAAAAACTGGTAAGCCATTCTAGAAGACATAGTCACAACTGTAGCTGCTACTTAATAGGCAGATCTCCATTTTCAGGTCAACTGTATGAAGACACATACTGAGAGGTATTTTAAATAGTATCAAAAATTACTAATCAACCAGAAGCCTCTTATTCTCTTCCTGAAGACCTCTGCTCCAGTGTTAGATAAAACTGATTGAAAATTTATTAAAGATTACAGTCTTTGCTGGGGGGGGGGGCCTTATGGGCCGTATGTGTGTGGTTATTTCTTCACTGTTACACTTGTGAGCCTGCTAAAGGTGGAGTTCTGCATCTACCATTCTATGTAGCCCTTCATCCTCTTCTAATCCACACATATCATGGTATCTGAGCATGGAAAGGGAACAAACCACAGGTGTTTTCATGAAACAGCAAATGATCATCATTGCCAAGAACAACCTTTATTCTTTTCTAACAAAGATCATATGATAGCTGAGCAGATACAGTCATTTCACTAAAACGTATCTGATAATTACACATAATTAATGATAACATTTATTTAAGAACTGTTTGTACCTTGTGACACAAAATCCCCCAGCAAGAATAGCAGCGTGTTTGCAAAGCACTTTATAGTCTAGGTCAGATGCCAGAGTCCTTCTGCTGAAAAAGGTAAAAACTCCTAATGTAGCCTTGCACTGAGATAATACCAGGTAATACCTCACTGTGAGCTTAGATTACACAGAGTGACACAAGGCTGCCAAAGCATGTTTAAAATCACTCCTGATATATCAATGCACTACATTAATGTCAGGGAATTGGGGTTTCTGACTGTTGCACAGACAGCTGTCCCCCAAGTCTGTTAGGTCTGCTAGAGACCTCTCTCCCCTATTCCTCTCAGGGCGGGTCCAGGGCCTCCTCTCCATCCCATCCTGCCCAACAACCTGCCATCCTGGAGCTGGGTAGAAAACAGCAAGCACCACCTACTCCTCCTTCAGCAGCAGCAGTAGATCACTGACAGAAAAGTACTAGAAGCTAACAGCAGTGCAGATACTCAACCCAATTAGGTAAACATGTACAGAAGTGTGATACAGGACAGAAAACTAGGGCATTCTTGAACAAAATGGGATTACAAGAGAATTAATTTCTACAGTTTATTAATTTCCCAGATAAAATTAGAGATGCAGACATCTTTCATCTCAGGGCCTGAGCATGGAGGTTAGGCTTCTACCTAATTACAAACACATCTCATTTGGTGCTAAATGTCCTGTGCCAGTATTGGCCCAACTGTCCCATACTTCAACAGTACTCTTCTAAGGAATTACATATTGATGGGAATGTATGAATTCCTACAGCAAATAATTACATGTTTTGGGGAATGTTCTCCTAAAAGAATCACAATTTTTTGGGGCTCCTCATGAAGTACATCAGTCACACATACCTTCGCAGACACGAGACTCAGCAGTCCTTTGTTTCAACTCTGGAGCACTTGATTTCCCTTTACACCTCGCAACATGTAGTGGAGTGCGGGCAGGGGCACTCTCTGCCAAGCTCCAGCGTACCAATGCAAGAGACTGTAACTTCTGACCCAGCCCCACCTGCTTGGCCCTGTCCTGCTGGTAGAACTGTATTACCGTCTCAGTTTTGCCAGCTGACCTGCTTCGGTAATTGTTTCCTAACTCATCTCAGTCAAAAGGAGCTGGATTAATGAAGATGTGTAAGTGAACCTGATGTGTTCTGTGGAAGTTTTGGGGGCAGGCTTGGGGACAGTAAACCACACAGCTGACACAGCTAGAAGTTAAAGAGCATGTGTGCCTGCAAGGGCTAGAAACCGGATTTGACATCTATGCTTCACCACCATCATTACGATTCAAAATCTGGTGTTAGTACATAATTTCCTAACTCGTCCCACCATTATTATGAATCAAAATCCGGTGTTAGCGCGTAATTTGCTAACTCGTCTTGTAAGCTGAGTGCTGTCTGTCTGTCTGTGCAAGCGCTGAGAATAGCACCCGTCTCCTGCTTACACAGTGAAGTCACTCAGTTACGTGTCTGGCAGCACTGCCTCTGCTTTGTGTTCTGCCTTGGTATGCAGAGACACTGCGGTGTCGCGTTTCATGACATGTAAATAGCACCATTTCCCACATTAGGCCAACCCCGTATTTCAGTAGCATACAGCAATTTCCCACAGTAACCTGAATCCTTCATGTGCTGCACTAGACACAAGAAGAAAGGGAATGACAGACTCAATTCAATCTCCTGAGAACAACGAAAAGATACTGGTTCAGTCTGATGTTCAGGGAAGGACTTTACAAGAAAGCAAATTGCCCATTACTTGTTCACCTCATTGACAAAGTGCCAGCAATCAAAACTCAAGATACTCTCTTAGATAGGTACTCTTCTAGATGCTCTAGACAGATAGATTCTTATAGATAAATTCAGATAGATAGTCTTATAGACACCCTATAGATACTCTTCCATTCTCTGTTTTGTCTGAACAACACTAGTACTATCATCATTCCTGCAAGAAAGATAAAACCCCTCAAAAGCCCCTTCCTTTTTGGATTGAGTATGGGAATAAAGTCAGCCATCTGTTAAAACTTCAACTGGGCAGACCAAATACGCTTAATTACTCAGAGGAGACACCTTACATTTCAGTTGCATCTTGCGCTCCGTGTAATTTCTAGTGCCTGATCTTAGATCAGTCCTGTCCATCTGCACTCCTTCACCAAGAAGGCCACCTTTGTATGCTTGAAAATTTATATTGGAAAGGCAAACTAAAGCACACAGCTGGCTTTGTAAGGAACCTGTTGGAATGTGTGGCTTCAACAGGGATACACAGGTTAATTCGCCTTACACCCCAGCATACTGACTTTGCAAGCATCAATGGAAAAAAGTGCTCAAAATGCTCAGAGCTGGAGGTGCAGGTACAGAACAAACAAACAAACACACACAAAGACAAAAAAGGAGCACTAACCTGGAGAAAAACGCATCACTGTTAATGAAGGAGATTTCATCTGTTAAATCCATCTCCTTCCAACGTGAACCACCATCTGTTAATTGGAGGCTGACCTGAGGTATTCCATCTGACAGGCCTGGTTGTGGCACTAGGCACGTTTGGCTGGATCCTTCCGTTGTGGACTTTGTCATCTACAGAAGCAAAGAGAGAGAAAAATGAAATGTGAAAGGAAGAGAGGGCAGAGCAGCCTTTTCAGATAATCTGTAACAGAAAGACATTCTATACCAGTGTACAAACAGCAAAGAATATGACAAGGTGCAAAATAATAATATAAAATACATATAGATCAAACATTCTGCTTGATAAAAACTATATAAAGAAAAATAAAGGTGAGTCTATTGAAAGAACGGGGGCAAGAGTGAAATTAAAAAAACAAAGGTAAGTAAAATAAACAGGAAGTTATTTTCTGTATCACAGAAGACAGACTAAAAAAATTCTTGCTTCTTGACACAATTGGAGAAACAGATGGTACACCTCTTATACACCTCTTCTCAACCCCGCTCCCATCCTTTTTAATGGCAATTGATGTCAACACATGCCTTGGAAGGAAATTTCTCAGGCCGTGAACGTTCTGGATTAGCGTTCTTTGCCGAGGCAGCCAGGACACAAGCGTTGGAAGCTGGGCTCCCTAAATCCAAGACAGAGTTTCCAAGCATCACTGAGTCCATCTACAGGAAGGCCAGGGCTCTTGCTCTGACCCTTCAGCAGAAGTGTACAGAACACAAGAAGAGACAGTGCTGCGTCAGATGAGTGTCCAGTATTAGCAGCAGATAAAGGTTGCTTAGGGGAGAAGAACAAATTCGGAGGTCTGCCCCTCACGCACTGCCCCAGCTTTTGGCAGTCTGTGGTTTAGGGCTTTTTTTTGACTTGGAGGTTGCACCTGGTTCACTGTGTTTAACACCAAACATTGAACCTAACCTTTGCGATTACGTTCCATTTTCTCTTGTGTTCACTTCTTGCCTTTACAAGATCCTACAGCTAGGAGTTTCACAACATTGTTACATATTGATTAAAATCGAAAAAAAAAAACTTCTATTTTAGATATGGTGAGACAGAATCTTTCCCTTTTAAAAGGGAAATTATTTGAATTATGAGAATTCGCAAATAATTGTTCCTTACCCACCTTCCCCATGCCATTCTTGACTGCTTCTTACTGAGCTCTGAAGAGAATAAACTGAAAAATAATAGGTATATCAGAGGCAAAGGGAAACCAGAGAGATACGTTGAGAGAGCTTCCCGGTTTCAGCCTCTGGACCGCACACTCTCAGCAAGATCCTGCCTTTGCTGACGTCAATGGGCATTTTGCCCGGAGTCAAGATCTCACCTTTGGACCACCGCTGGCTTCCAGCAATGCTCTGTTAGCCCATCGCCTGCAGCGGTCACTGACTGTCGACACCATAGGAATTGGGCACACAGCATGTAGACACCAGGCCGTGGCTCTCAGCTGCTACAAAAGAGCAGCGGTGCTGTGATTTAAAAAGGGAAGACTATGTCTGCGGGGAGGAGGGGAGGCAGGGAACTACACATCGGCAGCATTACAGGAGGGAATCACAACGGGAGGCAGCAGGGCCTGAGATCTAGAGGCACCAACTCACTGAATTCTACTGGAATGGCTGTTAAGCATTTCTTCCCCACTGAAAACCTGCAGTCACTCATTTAGCTTTTCTGCAGCTGGAGGTGACCATTGTCTGTCGTGCAAGCACAGGGACACCTCTCATCGTGGCCTTTTGGTGCTACTTCACCACCACCTGCTAGAGCTGATGCCATGCACACCAGAAAAGCTCTCCACCAGAGTAACAACAAATGGTTACTATACACATGCACAAACCTCTAAACTGAAACAGTTCCTACACTGTCCTATTAGTAGGACTTTACAGAAGCACATGTGGGTGTAAGCAAACAGGCAACTTCTATGATGTACCACATACGCCAGCAGCGATCAAAGCCTGGAAAACAGCAGGAAACCAGCCTTTCCACCCCTACCATACCGCGTGCATCCTGATTTTAAGAATGCAATTAACAAAGCTAAATAATTTTGCTACCAGGTACTGCATTTGTAGAATCTGCCTTACCCAACAAGAAGCGCTAGGAAATTGAACCGCATGTATCAGATTCCCTTTGTGCAAATTGTTCATGAACTTTACACTGATTTAAAGAAACTCCTTATACTGGAGAATTCCATAAAGAACCTATTTATTATTCTGGTGCTCTAAAAGGCAAAAAAAAAGTTTTGGTACAGTCTTCAATTCTTCTCATTTTCTGGCAGAAAAAGATCATTTGGATGCAGGCACTTCCAACAAAAGGCATGCCAAGCATATACAAGCTCTGCAGGAAAATTCTGTTTGAAAGACCAGATTCAAATTTAGGACTACCACTGCATTTTTAGGGCACTTCAAAATCATTAAGAAGTGGAAGGAACCAGTTTTCTCCATCCTCTGTTCCAGATGATCTTTCAGCTAGTATTTTGATAGCTTTGGAAAACAATATCAAAGCATCGTAGTTATTTCTTTAGCAATATAGTCTACCAGTAATGGCAACTTATATCTGAATTAAACTTATATTTACCTTCTTTCTTTGCAAAACTGCTTTCAGTTGCATCAGTATAAAAATACATGTAGAAAAAGGTATTCCTCGAACTCATATGTATTAATTTAACTTTTTAAGTAATGTGTCTTTAATCCTTATTAACAATAGGAAGGAACAATGTTCACTATCTCATTCTATAGTTTTTACTCACCCTGTGAAAAAGCCACCTGCACAACTATCGTAACAGCAGTACTTCACTGGGGTGCCACTGAGAGGAAAACATGCCCGTGGGTAGACAAAGACTTTTGTAATTTGAATTCCTCACAAAGCAGATTAAAGAACTACGGACAGAGGCATCTTAAATGCTTTTTGGGTGGTGGAGCTCTCAAGAGAAAAATTTTTGGCAATTTCTTTGTTCATGCACATGCATATGTTTCATGCAGTGACATTTGAGAGAACAATACCTTACAAAGT
Source organism: Fulmarus glacialis (assembly GCF_000690835.1). Lineage (NCBI taxonomy): Eukaryota > Metazoa > Chordata > Aves > Procellariiformes > Procellariidae > Fulmarus > Fulmarus glacialis. The sequence continues at coordinate 4,656 of NW_009221024.1, read as the reverse complement.
GAGGACAATACCTTGCAAAACAGCAATGCTATAGGTTATTCATTATCAAGATGATAGTGGGAAGACAAGCATATTTAGTTGTTAAATGATAGAGAACAGAAGAAAAAAGAAAGATGAACACTTTATAAAGAATATTCTAATTTTCTCCAATGCACGCCTTTTCGTGATCAGCCTAATGTGCAACCTTACCCTCTGGGGACGTGGAAGATAGCCAGTGAAACCCCCGGGAGGGCTATCACAAAGGCACACAAGAAATCTGTAAGATGTTCAAGCACTAGTTTAAAAGGAAACAAAAAAAAGCCCCTATGGAAACTTGTTGCATGGTGTAACACATTTCTGCAGGCTGTATCTTGTTACACTCTGTAGCAAGTATTGTAAGAGGTTTGTAGTTACCTGTGCAGCACACCTTCATATGCATTTTGCCTCCTGAGCAGGCAATCCACCGAATGACAAAGATTTAAGTGAGGTTTATAAAGGTCGTGAGTGGAAGAATCCCCCCATTTCCCAGATAAGGACTACCCTTAACTACAAGGCAGTTGTTTTCAGCTCGTAATATTCTTAAAAATATTAACAAACAGAAAAGAAAGCCACTTCCGATTCATTAAAATACCATCTTGTATAGCAGCTGTTTTGCTTCTCTCAAGAAGACTTTTGGAAACAGTATCATGCTTTGTGTTTTAGCTCACAGCCCTTCGCATTTGATTTATGCCACTTTTAGGTTTTTTTTTTTTCCTTCAGATTTAACAACAATCATCAAGCAAATGTTAACCTGACTTCATTGCTTATCTGTTTGATCACTATTACGAAGTCTAGTTGGAGGCAAGTAACTAGCCTTAATGATCTGGATGATGGGGCAGAGTGTACCATCAGCAAGTTTGCGAATGACACAAAACTGGGAGGAGTGACTGACATGCCAGAGGGTCGTGCTGCCATCCAGAAGGACCTTGACAGGCTGGAGAAATGGGCCGACAAGAACCTCATGCAGTTCAACAAGGGGAACTACAAACTCCTGCACCTGGGGAGGAACAACCAGTACATGCTAGGGGCTACCCAGCTGGAAAGCAAATTGGCAGAGAAGGACCTGGGAGTCCTGGTGGACAAGAAGTCAACCATGAGCCAGCAATGCGCCCTTGCCGCAAAGAAGGCCAATGGTGTCTTGTGCTGCATTAGGAGGACTGTTGCCAGCAGGTCAAGGGAGGTGACCCTTCCCCTCTACTCAGCACTGATGAGGCCACACCTGGAGTGTTGTGTCCAGTTCTGGGCTCCCCCGCGTTGTACAAGACAGACATGGACGTACTGGAGAGAGTCCAACGAAGGGCCATGAAGGGACTGGTGCATCTCTCCTCTCAGGAAAGGCTGACAGAGCTGGGACTGAGAAAAGAAGGCTCAGGAGGGATCTTATCAAAGCGTACAAATACCCGAAGGGAGGCTGTAAAGAAGATGGAGCCAGGCTCTTTTCAGCGGTGCCCAGTGACAGGACAGGAAGCAATGGGCACAAACTGAAACACAGGAGGTTCCCTCTGAACATCAGGAAACACTTTTTCACTGTGAGGGTTACCGAGCACTGGCACAGGCTGCCCAGGGAGGTTTTGGAGTCTCCATCCGTGGAGATATTCAAAAGCCATCTGGACATGGTCCTGTGCAACTGGCTCTAGGTGAACCTGCTTGAGCAGGGGGGTTGGACAAGATTACCCTCAGAGATCCCTTCAACCTCAACCACTCTGTGATTTTGTAATTTCCCCTTTGACATTCTCATCTATCCAGCGAATGAACTGAACATATGAATTGCTGCATACTGAGATGCCTAATGTGGTGTGACATGTGTCAAAGGAGCATTCTGTCCCAGGTGAAATCTAACTGACATGGTCTGCCAAAGAGAAATCTACAAATCTTTGTAAATACATAAAAAGCTTCACTTTGGAAGATGACACGAATAAATCCAAGGACAAGCCCGAAGAATAGGGATGTTTTCGTTGAAGAGCAAATAATTTGGTATTTGTCTCCTGAAAGTTTTTTATCTGGTGAAGCTTAACCTCAAACTGCCTTTGACAAAGATCAGACTCAGACTGAACTAGGTTGTGGGCTGTTACATTATTGTTACAGGCTATGACCGCTGAAAGCACAGGCTATGCCGAAGTCTGCTACTCAGTAATTTAAAACACGTCTTCATTCTCAGCTAAATACAAGTAAAATAGTATCAGATGCTACTGATGATCAAAGGGGCCATCCCAATAAAGGGTAATCAAAACACCAAAGAGCAGACAACTACAAGGAATTATTACACCATACATCCTGCATTTGGCTTTCAAGTTTTGCTGTCTCAGAAAGTTCAGATGCAAGGAACTGTGTTTGGAGTTTTAATAGAGACTAGTCAGTTTTATGACTAGTATAAACATACATCATGATGGGTGTTGAGGAAAGTGCAAGAAAACCTTTCCCCTAGAGGCACAAGCTGACCAGTCAAGGTGGCATCATCCCACACATACCGCTGCCAAGAGTCTTCATAACTGACTGGGTACATCACAGAGATGTTTCATCTCACTGTGAGGTGTCAGAAGTTCCTGGGTTCAAAGATAAATATGCCATATATTCTAAAGAGCTGATGTGGTATGGTGACTCTCATCTTTCTCTGTTCTTGAAGAACAGGGACTGCTCCACACCAAGATGAGTCTGGAGAGCTCTGTGCATATGCATCAACATGGAGTAAAGATACAGATCCTTAGCACAGGTCATCCTGCTTTTCTGAGTACCTCACTCGTCTTCTCAAGGAGGAAAAAGAAAAACTTCCAATATCCCAAGCTATGCATGAACATGTAAATAATTAGGGCAGTTCATACCCATTTGAGTAAGTCATTATGAAATCTAAATGCAGAACTTTTGGAAGAAGCTAGCTGTGAGTTTATACTTAAATGTCATAATTGAAAGGATGATAAAGATGTTTCCATAAGGTTATCATCAAAAAACCAGGAGGTATTCAAAACATATACAGCACATCCTTTTATTTAATACTGCATGAACAAAGTGCTCTTCCAGACAGAAATCTCACTCAAAAACTTCCTTAATAAACAAACGGTACTCAAGTTGTCCACCAAAACAAAGACGTCCATATTACCTTTTGAAGGGCTTCATATTTTGTCAGCCTGGGGCTCTTTCAGCTTACAAGTTATGTATATCAATACAAATATTCTACAGAATAGGAAAAGGCACGTTTCTTTGCAAAAACCTAGGCATGGCTGAGCGACGCAGGGAAATTCAGAATGTTGTTTTCTTTCTCACCCTAGTCTCAGTTTGGCTACCTATCAGCACAAACCTTACATGTCAATCTATCCACTCATCAGCGTTACCTCTGCTTCATGAATGACTGAGAAAAGGATACCACTAGCCAGATGTATCTCTTGCCTGACAGCTAACCAACCTGATTCAACCAGTTCCTTCCAGTCAAATAACCAGGGAATAAGCCACCTGCCGAAGTTACCCAGGCTTGGTATTTGGCCACTGATACCTCTTGAAACAAATATATTACGTTCACTCCATTTAAAATACCAACTATTTCAATGGGATTTCTAATCACACATACACAGAGCTCCAAGTTCTCTACCAAGGTTACTTAACAGTAATGACAACAACAGTGAATTGTATCAGGCCTTGCTTGGAGATGCAGACTTTTGCTGGAGGGTTTAGGTCATCCTAAGTTGGCCCAGAGAAT
>NW_009221024.1:0-919 GCF_000690835.1 Fulmarus glacialis | reverse complement strand
ATGAAACTTCCTGCCGAGACAGCCAAAGCCCTTCAAGTCATTCAGTGAATAGGCCAAGTACTTATGCTGTACTTGCATTGTTCTCCAAAGCTTCATAATGTAGCCAGCTCTCACACAACACAAGCTTCACCACCATGTTATTGCAGTCAGGGACTTCTGGGATGAATCTGGATGGGATGAATCTCCTGCAGCTGTGAGGACCATATATCTTCCAGGCCCAAAGGGCTTTCAAAGGCAGGGATAATTCTGCAGTGAGATTTTTCAGTTACGTTCCTCTCACACTGCTTATATTATTCCCTCACTTTCTATTCCTATGCTCCAAAGGCGAGCCTGATTCATTATGTTACTGGCCATAGCACAGAATTTCTGTATGTGAGGAAGCAAGTGCCAAAGTCGCGGTTTGAGTGCTGTGTGTACTACACTAGTAGGGACAAAGATGTCAGAGAGGCTGTGGAACAACATCATCTAAACATACCTGAACTATGCTGGCATTTTTTTCCATAATAGTAGAGTTTAACCTTCTATGATGGAGTGAACATGGGAATGGCTACCGATGTCATCTATCTGGCCCTCTGTAAGGCCTTTGACACGGGCCCCCACAACATCCTTCTCTCTAAATTGGACTGTTCGGTGGGTGAGGAATTGGTTGCATTGTCGCATCCAGAGGGTATTGGTCAATGGCTCAATGTCCAGATGAGATCGGTGACACGTGGTGTCCCTCAGGGGTCTGTACTGGGACTGGTACTGTTTAATGTCTTCTTCAATGACATGGACAGTGGGATCGAGTGCACCCTCTGCAAGTTTGCAGATGACACCAAGCTGAGTGGTGTGGTCGACAGGCCTGAGGGACGGGATGCCATCCAGAGGGATCTGGACAAGTTTGAGAAGTTGACCCGTGTGAACCTCATGAGGTTCAACA
>NW_009221023.1:0-4696 GCF_000690835.1 Fulmarus glacialis | reverse complement strand
ATCCAAACTATTCTATGATTCTCTGATTCGATTTAGCAAGGGAAATCCAAACTATTCTATGATTCTATGATTCGATTTAGCAAGGGCAGTTCCTATCATATTGCTTAGCAGTAGGAAAGAGCTTTTCATTAGATTATCATGTCATTATCCCTTCAGCCCAGCCAACTCTCACTCATGTATCACCAAATATATAAACAATTAGATCTAAAAAAGATGGCCAAAAAGAAGACGTGAGACATTGTAACAATTAGAGTTAAGCCTCAATGTGGACAGTTCTCTTTCCACAATCTCAAGGACAGATTTGGTAAAAATGGGAGAAACTATCCTTCAAAATGAAGATGAAAAAACTGAGCCCCGGCATCCATGTTCGGGCAGGATAAGAAGTAAACTGACTAAGTTATGTAAATTGAAATCTAAGTTAAATCATTAGACTTTTAATAGAGTGAATGATGCAATTGCTAGAGGATTCCTCTAGTTAGGCTGTAGGAAATGTAATGTCTTTTTGCTAAAACTTTCATTAAATTGTGATTAGTAGTAAAATAAAAGCAGTGTCGGAAGATGCTTTGCTATACCTTTTATACAGAAACTGTTATCTGCAAGTTATAGTCACTCGGATTTTGTGAGTGAAGACACAAAGGAAAGCATTACCATGATCTGACCAAAAAATATACAAAATAGACAGTCCAATGCAGATGAAATGCTAGTTATAGATCCTATTTTGCATGACTCCCTTCCAGTGTTCTACCTTTATTATTTCAAGGGAGAAATTTAGTAGAGCTAGGAGTGATCAAGGCAACAGAGGATCATCATTACTCCTGTTTTTGCATAAAACAAAACATGAAAATAGGTAGAGAAAAAAGGAAAGTAAAACTAAAATATTTGTTTTTAAAATACATATTTTTCCTTAAGGCCTACCGAGAGGCCTTAAGGAAACAGTACTATCCTGGTATTGCACACCCTCTGCTAAAGGCACTCCATGCCAGCTTGGCTGAACTTGTCATGTTGGAAGTTTTCCGGTTCCACTGATTGCTGAAGAACCTTAGAAATATTACTCCTTCCTGTAATATCCATTATGTCACCAGTAAAGACAAATAATACCATTTGCGAACTTTTTTTTTACTTGAAACAGATGCCAAAGACATTGACATTTCCTGTTGGTATTTCTCACTAGCAACTAATCTTGAGCCTGGCAACAGGATCTTGATATGTAGGGTCTTAATGCTAAACTTGCTGAAAGTGACAGATGTTAACCTTATTAAATCAACCCGTTCACATAGTTACAGTTCTGCTCATTGCAGCTTCATTATTAGCCTGTCTAGTTTGAGTCTAGATACAATATCAACTTTCACTGAAAATTTAGACTGACGTTTTGTAAATTAAGGAAGTGACTGTGCAAAATTACACTATATAGCTGGTCTTACTCTGACATGTATCGTATGTTCTCAAAATAGAAAAGATGCAATAAATTGGAAATAATATATACTTTGATGCTGCTGTATTACTCCTGTGCAAATATGTAAGCTAGTTTTATGGCTCATGATCATTTCTAAGGTACATTTTAAAATTTATTTTTTCCTTGAAGAACATAAAAAAGGATCAACACCACTCTGTATCTTAACAGTGTGGTGTTTAATATTCATACCAACTAATAGTTTGAATATCTGTTTTCTTTTGAAAACATTGGTTTACTTCATTTCACTTAGTTTTGAAAAGTTTACTCAAACTTCCTCAGTGTCCTAGGTCTTGAAAAATACAACACAACAGACTAAGCAGGCAGAGGTTATGTCAAATTACTAAAGTCAATAAAGAGGTTATGTCAAATTACTAAAAATGTGCTACTTACTAAAGTCAGAACTAGCTATAAAATTTAAAGAGGAATCTGCAACTTAATGTGTTCTGGACAGAATAACCTATCCAATTACATAAAAAAAGTATTTTTCCCTAACATTAATTTCCATAGGTGCAAGACTAGAAATTTTTTTTGTGTGTTCAGTAGTGCCATATATGTTGAGGACCATCTCATGTGTTGAGTAGTGAGATGAGACATCTTATAAATAAATCATGAGATGATGAATGGTGCCATAGACGTTGAGGAAGCCAGAAGTTTGGAGTTGTCTTGAAGAAACAGTGTGTTAGAAGTAAGTTGTTCACTGATACACCTTTAGCATCTGCAGTTCTATAGAACAGCCTGAACAAGAAAGATCATCTGTACATAGGAGGAGGAAGGGATTCCACTTCACAGACTTGATCCATACATTCTAGGAATCTGCTTTTGAAATCAGTGGTGTAACAAAACATTATTAACAAAGCATGACTAGTAGAATACAGTATTAATTACAGATGACATAAATTATTTTAGTTTCTCATTTGCCCATTGTCACCATTAACAGAGATAATGTTAAACTTGAATATAAAAATGAGGTAAGAAAGTGTCATAACAATGTGAATATTCTTGAGAAGCAAAAGACTGGAAAAGGACAAAGCGTACCAACATCTCATTTGGGACAGAATGAACCAGGGTTGCCTGGAAACTAGAAAGGCTAATGGATGAGAGCCACAGGAGAAGTATAAAAGTGAAAATACAGTAATTGTAATCTTCTCATATGTTGCAACAGTCATTTTAATTAAACACTATCTAGGTTACTTTCAAGCATAGCAATATTTTTAGGAGTTCCAGTTTTGAAAACACACTGACAGCAAGTAAAATGTCATGCATTAATGTATTTTAATGATATAGAGCAATGAAAATAATTCCCATCCCAATCAGATCTAAAACAAGGCAATTAGTTCTGATGCAAAACAGGATCTCTACACAGTATTTGATGAACAGACAGAAAATTCATGCTAGAAGCCTCTTCACAAAATTATTCACTGCATCCTGAAAATTCTTTTTGAAAATATATGATTGTATTCCTTTGATCAATAGGCATGAAATCTTAACATATGTTATGCATGAAGGGTTTGTTTCAGTGGACATCTTACTGCCTCCACAATTCTAATACAATTAAAAATATTATATGGTTTAGGGGACAAAAAAGGGAAACAAACCTTTTGTATAGTTCTGAGGCAAGCGTACATACATTTTTCACACTTCTCCCCAGAAACACAAATAAGTACCTAAATATCAGGCTGATGAAATTCAGAAAATAAATGTAAGACTGAAGATTTCCAATTGTTCTTTAATTAATTCCATGAATTGAAACCTATGGATGAAAATAATTAAGATAGTGGTCCATCTGAAGCTAATACAAACCCATTTAGTGCTTGGTTTCAAATAACTTCCAAAAGGAGAAACCAGTCCTAAAATATTTATGTTAAAACATCAACCTTAATTTTTTTAAGTCATTCAAAAATCTGCTCCTGCAGTAACAACCTGTGCTCTAATAAATTTTGTATAGGTTATATGTTCTAATAGCCTCTGCACTGAAGTTTTAAACATAGGGAAAAGTAAATATCGTGACCGCTATGAAATTAATAATCAGGTAAACAACACGTGCTGTTTCTGTTTTCCTTCCTGTTTCATTTACCACTGTTTTCTACACCAGCAGTTATCATCCAACACTTAGTTTTAGTTCAGACTTCACTGCTTACATGCATATTTAAAGTTCAGCCTGTGTCAATGCATGATATTTAGCTCACAGATTGTTTCTAATTTCCTTAGTCTTGCATTCTCTAGTCCTATCGGAGAAAAATAGTTTTACTCCAGATTTACTGGCAGGAATATTACTCATATATATTTTTTCAGATTATGGGCCTTAAAGAATGATATTGAGTATGTTTAAAAATCTCTGGTTTTCTGCATTTTCTTGTTCTACTAATATAATTAAAAATATATGGACACACTGACAAATTCAAAATTAACAGCAACACTTTTGCATTCATTAGAACAGTGCTGCTGGTATTTTTAATTAGGGGATAAAGAATTTATCATCATGATGTCTTCATTTGTCTTTATTAGAAAATCACACATCAATTTACTGGTAACTACTGCAGTTGAACCAGTGCTACTTACTGGGAAGTGCTGCCAAATTGGTGTCCCCCTTCCACCTACCTAGTTTTCTTTTAATGAAAGTATTTTTAATGTCTTAGTAAATGGAAAAATACTGCATTCAGTGAGGGACCAGCATATTAATGAATAAAGACAAGGAAAATAATACCAAATTTGATGAGCACACATTTTAGCAATACACAAAAATAAACACCAAATTACCTGCATCCGAGATAAAAACAAAACTAAAAATGAACAACAATAAACCCAAAAATGAACAACGTATATCATCCTCTAACTGTGTATAACATCCTTCTGTCTTAACACAAGAAAGTCAGAAAATAACTTGTGTCCTTTGGCAGGGAAAAAGCAAGGAAAATAAAATAGTTCCAAACAAGTAGCTGGATTTAGCAAGTGTTATAATACAGACAGAAGTTAAGCTTTTCTTAAAAATAAGTATTCAGAAGCTGTTTATTTGACAAGAATTATGTTGATGATCTATTCCTTTCAAAATAAGACAAATTCAGAAGGGTTGATTCCATTCTTCTGGGTGATTTTGTCCCATTATAATAAATAGTTCACTGAGAGATTTTAATCAAATATTATTTCTCTGAAGAGATTTTGATTTTTTAAACATTTTATGTCATTTATTTCATTAAGCGATTCTAAAATTCTGTTTCTAGTGTTGTGGTTTAACCTGGCAGGCAG
>NW_009221022.1:12756-13880 GCF_000690835.1 Fulmarus glacialis | reverse complement strand
ATGAACCATCAGAAAGCATTCTGCTCTACCGCCCGTGGCTCCAGCCCCATGTATAATGGATGGCACACATAGGTGGTGTGGGCAAACACCAGGCTGAGCTTTTACAGAAATATTTACTTTGCTATCCGCTGCCTTGGGGCCCTGGGAAACACCTGCTCCCGGCCTCCATGATGCTGCCTGGGGACTGTTGCTTTCAGCCTCCTGGATGCAGGCAGCATCAGACATTACTTCTCCCAGCTGGCTCAAGCCCAGAGCCTCCTTTTGCTGCAGGCTGCGGCTTGCAGACCCCAGCCCTGGCCAGCATTTGCTGCAGCTTGGGAAAATGGTGGGCATGAGGGCAAAGGAGAAAGATGCAGAGGGAAAAAAAAAAAAACACAAAAAAAATCCCCTTTGCTCTCCTCCTTCCCTGCATGCATGCCGTTAGAAGTGCTAAATCTGCTCCCTCCCCAGTTATAACCCAGCGGGGCATGAACAGAGCCCCAGAGCCCCGACGCTCTCACCATTGCTCCCAGGTCAGCTGCATCCCCTGCTATGGGTGAGGGGAACCAGGGGCTGTTCCTTGAGAGGGCACAGGGCTCACCCAGGCTCAGCCCCTCCTTGCTGCCGACCTCCATCTCCCCGTGTGAGGAGGCTGCATCTCATCAGTGCCTGCGAGGCACCCAGCTGGACCATAACTGGACTTAAATAAGTCTTTGCTTGGGCTGTTCAAACATTAACTTGACTAACGGTAAGTTCTCTTGTATCCACACGGAAGTCACGTATTTTTGGCTGCCCACAACCACACAGCAGAGTCAATGGCAGGCACGGGGCATGGAGGCAGAGCAAAGTGCATAGAGGGTGTAGGACCAGGAGGGTGGAGGCAGAGCAGTGTGCCGGGTGTAGGACTTTCACCTCCCCAGTACCGCTGGAACAAGGCCACCCGAACACATCTTCCCCTGCTGCAAGGAGCCAGGAGGCACCACAGCTCTTCTTCCCCTTCCTTGGACAGAGCTGAGCCCAGAGCTATACAAGCATCCTTGAATCTCTGCTTCTCTTTCCTCACACCTTCCTCGGGCTCACCCAGCTCTTCAGGGGTGAACGCATCCGATGAGACAGCGCTCACCCCAGATGCGTGAACAAGAGTA
>NW_009221022.1:2102-12418 GCF_000690835.1 Fulmarus glacialis | reverse complement strand
AGAAAGCGAGGAGGGTTGCAGTCCTCCATAGGTGCCTTTGGCTGCTGGGAATCTCTTGTGGCTGTGGAGACAAGTGGCAAGGAAGAGGAGAAACCAGTCAGGGTATTTGGCGATGGTATGATTGCTCCCACATCGAGGACCTGGCTCAAGGAGAAAGTTTGCTAGTGGTCAGGTTGTTCTCAGCGCCTGGGATTCAATCAACCGTTGGAAGTCAGTGACCTGCAGCCACAAGGATGCTGTGGTGCCCATGCCGCAGTGGTGAGAGCGGCCGTCCCTCCATCCCCACCAGGGTGCGTGATGCCATCCCACAGCCTGTTCCTTAGGAAGAAAAAGGGAGAAAAAGCAGAGCAGGGCACAGACACTGTAGAAGACCTAATTCTCCCAGCATGTCTCCATCAAAGCTGAGAAATGTTACAATACTGCCTTACTTTGGTATGGAAAAGGAGGTGCCAGGTGGGAGTGTTTTACTTAAAATTTAATATTCAGAATTTAATATTCAGAAAAACAAGCCTGTGTTTTTTCTAATTTCCAGATTGAAAAAACAACTCAGGGGAAAAGTATCAGCTAGTTTGTCTTAAAAAATATTTTATGTTATATAGACATTTTATATTTAGATATATCTCTCTATACTTCTATGTTTTTATATACACAGGGCTGCACAACTGATCTCATAGAAAACTTTGCACTTTTACCCCAAACCTGAGCAAAGCTCACATTTCAAACTCCTGTATGAAAGAGAGCTTTCCTGGCCCAGCTGAGAGGAAGCTTCTGGTTCTGCATACTGCACATACCTTCTTAAATCAGAAGGTCACGCAGGATGAGCAAAAAGCTCTAGCAGAAGTCTGTCATAACCACATGCTCACCCTTCTCCATCAAATTTCTCAGTTCATCTGTTTCTGATAATTTTTTTTTTTAAATGAAAAAAAAACCAAACAAACCACCCAGATTTTATTTTGCATAAAGATCACACTGAATAATAAGTTTTCACTTTGGAGCTACTGACTGCCCTTCTGAGAATTTGCCCTGGTCCATATAAACCCACCCGACCTGCTGGTCTTCAATTATCCCACCTGATTCTTTCTAAATATCAGCAGAATATTTGCTTTTTCCCCATTCCTTTAAAATCATCAGATACTCAGATCACCAGATCAGAGATGCAGTTGATTCTTTTAATATTCCTGGGTACCAGCTCTCCACACCTACTCAGATTTAAATATTCAGGTTGTCAGCTGCTTTTAACCTGCTTATTTCTTTTGAAAGAGTGGGGTTCACCATCCCGCCCTATCACCTCTTTCCATGTGCCTGTTGATTCCCAAAGGACAGAACGGGCACATGAAGTCTGCTTTCTCTAGAGAGAAGTCACAACCAACCTCCAGGCTGTCCCATGAGCCCTCCGAAATGCCACATCACCAGGGTGTACAAATCCACAACCCACCCTGAAGAGCAGGTGTCATCACCCGCTGGAGCCGGCCAAAGAAGCTCCCGCGATAAAGGGACGATGCTTATGAACCAGACAGGCAGCGGCCGTGCCTGCCGCACAGTCCAGCCCTGCCCAGCCCACCAACTTCTCCAGCACTTTGGAAAGTGCCCCCCAGGTACTTGTGGGACTGCAGGCATGTCCATGGCAGGAGCTGGAAGATGGGTGGTGTGCGCCTGGCATCCCAAAGGCTGCGAGTGCTTCTGGGATGGGGTGGCTGCACTCCTGGCTGCCTGCCATCCCGACGATGGCTTCACCTTCAGTTCTTCCAGGCTACGCGTCCTGCATATGGCAGTCCTCAGCATCAGAGGGGACAACACTACAGAACCAAGGGCAACTGTACACAGAAGAAATTTTCTTCTCTGGGGGCTTAACATCACCCAGCAGCAGCTCAGATCTCCCTGAGCAGAGGGCTTCTCACAGGCAGGGCTAGCAGGAGCCAGAGCCTAGCGCCTAAGCCAGACTGCACCCCAAACTCACATGGAAGCTCAGCTGCCCCCTTCTCCAGCCCTGTAAGCTTCAGCTGTTCACTGAAGGCAGTGAACAAAGGTCCCCAGGCTGGGCTCTCTCCACTGCATGACCTCAGCGCACCCACAGGAACAAGGAACTTGTAAAAAAGCTTGAGAAAGCTCCTTTGTAGGAGCCTTTGAGGAGCTCTGCCTTCCTCTAGTGGAGGGGAACACACAGAAGAAGGTCTTTTAACCACCTCGACTGCACAGCTTGCAACCGCCTCCATCACGCAGGGGTGAGCCCTGCCTGCCTCCCTCGCATGCGGCTGCTGTCCCGGGTCACCAGTGGCAGGACCCAGGCTCCAACGCTGCAGCCAGCCAAACCCTGACATGTTTGAGACAGGGAAGAGACACACAACCAGCAAGGGAGATATCAGGGACTGAGGTCCAAAACCATTTATTGAAACGAAAAGGATAGGAAGTTCACATGAAACCAAAGCCAGACACGCAGGAGAAAGGATGCTGCTTTGTCAGGTTTCTTAAAGGGTCGCTGTATTTCTGATCTTTTGAACAACCTCTTTGTCCCATTCCATAGGATGCTACGCTGGGAAGGTAAGAGGTTTTTTTTCCTCTGCTGGAATGGCATAAAAATATATTATATGGGCTGTATTTATTTTCTGTGGGAAAATATCACTCTATCAGTACTTAAAATTAAGTATCATTATACTTATTTTCTTTATCTTACTGAAAACTTCTTTTTTTTTGTACAGTAAATCTGAAATCTTCTCCTTAGGTTAGGCAGCTCCACTACTTACCTGCAATCTTTTTAGGCACAGATGCAAGGTATGGCTTACATGCCAGCCTTCTCCTGCTGTTTGAGAATGACCTCCGCTGCCTGTTCAGGTACTTCAGACCCCATCACCCAGGAGAAAAGCTGCTTATCAGCATGTCATCTACAGTACAGCAAAACCCAGGGTCTTTGCTACAGGAGGTCCAATCTGGATCCTAACAAATGGGAACACCTGGGACACAGGGAAACCTGGAGGTGGGGAAGGACCAGTGCAACACAAGAACACAAGTCAGGGTTCGCTTTCTTTATAAAACAGGCAATATCTGTACAACATGGCCACAGCCACAGGTGCCTGGCTGGGATGGCAGGAAATTTAATACCAGAGGTGAAAACCAGAGGTCTTCTATCTGTGTGGGATCATGCATGTAATTGCAAAGCTTTGGGGAAGCTGGAGGATGTTAGTCATCAGAAACCCACCTGTCCTTTGGGGTAAGAACTGTCTTCCACAGATACTGTCGGGGACTCCAGAACTCCCAGAACTGTGGGAGCCAAGCGACAGCCATGGAAGCAGCCTGGGTTTCCAAAAGCCTGGTAAAACGCACCAAAAAATGCACTCTGTTAACAGCACAACTGCAAAGACTAGTGCGATGGAGAGCTTGCTCCCTGGCTTCTTGGCAAAGTGTGGGAACGTCACACCTTCAACACAGCAGCCTGGCTGGCGATAGAGAGCAATCTTTTTTTTCCTTTCCAGAACCACAGTTAGTTTCCAAATGCCATTTAAAAGACAGCAGCAACCATAAAAGGCCCAAACACTTCAAAGTTGATTCTCAGTAAGATATGCAGGCAGGATGGGCAGACACTCCCCCCACCAGGGAAACAAGAGCAAGGAGGCTGGGTGGGTAGGATGAAAGACGGCAAGTGCTCTGAGATCCTCCAACCGACCGAGAGCCACACATCTCTTGGACACCACGAGATAAAGACGAGGCTGCACACACCATCTGACCCGCATCGCAGCCCAGCTCGCTCCCGTGCCCTGGGGAAACCTGCCCTCCAGCCCTGCTGTCTGCTACTGCCCTCCCCAGGCCAGGGACACCTCCATGGGACCAGCACACGAAGCCTCAGCAGGGGCAGGATGGTGGGGAAGTTGATAAAAAAAAATAATTTAAAAAAAAAGAAAAAAAGGCAAGAAAACCCAGCCCAGCCAAAGCAACCAACATCAAGAGCATGGCAGGGGGAGGTTTGTTATCTGCAACTTGAAGGTAGCGCCTTCCCCAGGGAATAGTCCTGCTTTGTCCAGTCCGGTCTTTCTCTCCTAGAGACAGAAGTCGCTGCTGGAGGCGTGAGGGTGATCTGGCAGGGCTTCTGCCCGGGGGTGCAGCTGGCAGCGGGGAGCCGGGCTCCCCCCCAGCACCGGGCAGTCTCCGGGGAGTCCCACCGGAGCACTGGGCAAAACACAGCTGCTTTCAGGCTAGGAGAAGAAAGAGAAAACAGAGCATTGAGGTATTTTGCAGCGTTTTACTAGTACTGATCGGGCTGGTGCCCAGAGGAGGCTGGCAGGAGGGGGAGCAGGTCTGTCCTGTCCTACAACCCCCGGTGGTATAGGGGCTTAGCAGTGACCCCATACACATCCCCACACCTTCCCCCAGGTCCTCTCTCACAAATGCCAACCTGTCACTTCATTGACAAGAGGCTGAAGGCACATAGAAGGCAAGTGCATCCAATCTCCTCAGCTGGCACTAATTTTCACCTACTGACTTGCTAATTGACCTTTGCTGAGCCTGACCAGGTATGACATCCCTGCAGCTCACTCATGAAACCTATCTGTCAATCATGGGCACCTGGGCTGCATCTGAAGCAAGCACCTGGGTCTTGCACCCTTACTGCAGTCCTCCTGGCAAGCCAAAAAACACAGCAGCCACATGAGCTCTAGACATGTGTCGGGGCTGTTCTTCACTGGTACTACATGCTCCCAAATCCCTATGCAGGCCCAGAGTCAAGTTTTTCAACAGAGCTAGAAGGCGTCTGGTTTATTGAGTTGGAGGAGATGGAGAATGGGAGGACCTGAGGTGCAAGGTATGGTCTTCAGGAAGAAGCAGAAGATGCTTTGACAGCATCTGATGGCCCCAGAGGTTAACACAGATATCCCTGTGAGACAGCAGGGCACCCTTCCAGTAGCAGATGATGGCTGGCAGCAAGGAACAAGCTGCCCTGGGGACAGTACTCACCAGGGCAGAGCTGGGTAAGCAGGGAGGCAGGACAGACCCACCCTAGACATCTCACCCTGCCTGGTGGTGTCACAGGCTGGGGAAGCATCACTGCAGAGATGGGCTCCTTCGGGACCTAGCCCAGCTCTCCATGCTATCAGCCCCAGCCCAGAAAGCTCATGTCCCTTACAGACATCCATGGCATCTACATCAGAGAGAGGGGAAAGGGTCAGGCAGCTTTCACTCCCTATGCCCTCCCCAAGCAGCCCCAGTTTGGGCTGTGGGCCCCAATCCCAGGGGAGTCACTTGTGAGGACAGCCCTGAAGGGCACCGTGATGCTCGGATCCAATGCTGCAGACCTCGCCTTGTGATGCTGGAGGGCTAGCAGCAGCCCGATGGGCTCTCAATAGGGATTGTGTACAGGCCAGGGGACACTTCCACAGGGGAAAGACACACATACAGCAGACCTTCATTTGACACGTGCTTTGTGCCACCCTTCCAAGCTTACCAGTGAGTGGCTGGAATTACTCCCTGTACAGAAACGGCAATTAAACAAACCATATGGAAATCAGACCCAGAGACAGCCACCTTCTAAAGGGAAGAACCCACACACTGCTCTTCTGCTCTTCAACTCTTGGTGTGAAGAAAAGCCCCTAACATCTTCCTTTCTGGCCATGCACCAGCTAGAGCAAGGTGATTCCTGTCTGCTGACCAGGCAGCACATGCCTCCCTGTGCTGAGACCCCCAGGAAATTCCAGCACAGAAAAAACTGAGCACGAGAGTGGAGAGAATTCCTTACCCTGTGCCTGCTCTCCTGGCTCAGCGCAGAGGCGTATGTCCCATAGGAGTTCACGGGAGTCTCCAAGGGGCTGCCGAGGCTTCTGAAGCACTCTGCAGACGAGCTCGGAAAAGGGTGCTGGGGCATGGAGGGAACAGGGCTTGGCTGCTTCTTGGGAATAAGCTGGTATGAGGAGGGGTGGAAAAACCTGGAGTATGGAGCCATCTCTTCCTGGGACCCCCCACTGCCCACAGTTTCCATGCTGCATAATCCGTTCAGGTTAAAGCGTAACGCTGGCACGCCAGGCCCTGGACTCAAGCATCCCTGGCGCTGGGAGATCAAGTCTTGGCTGATGCTGTAAAAACCAGGCTGAGCTGGGGACCCCAGGAGCGGGCAAACATAGTCCTGCCAGGGGCTGGGGCTGCTGCTGGGAAGGAGGTGTGGAGCGGAGTCAGGGCTGTGGCTGCACAACCCATTCATCGGCAAGTGACGGTGTTTCGGCTGGCTGGGTGGTCCCACGCGGCCCTGGAACTGGCTGGGCAGGCAGAAGGACTGGCGAGCACCCTCTTGGGTGGGATGCATGGCCAGGAAGTCACCCTCCAGTTGCCGAGCCCTGGGTGGCTCCTCAGGGCAGGGGGTTGCCAGGGATGAGCCGGGCGCCTTGTCCCATGGGGTGCCCCGTGCTGGCTGGAGGAAGCGGAGCAGACCCTCCTCCCCAGCTGGCCTCCACTTTGAGCCATCAGACGGCTCTTCCTCCTCCTCCTCAGCCGGCTCCGGCAGCAGTGGGGGCAGCTGCCCTGGCACGGCGTGGAGGGGCTGTTCCCACAGCGGAGCAGGGTGCTGGCCTGGGGCGATGCTGGGCTGCACCACGTGCTGGGGCAGGTACTGCAAGTCCTTGTCCTCCACGTGGGCCTGGTACGTAGCGGTGCCTCCACGTGGGCTCGGGGACGTGCCTGGCAGGGGACAGACCTCTTGTCCTCCCTCGTGCTTGTTCACCAGAGTGGTGTGGATGTAGGAGAGAATCTCGTTGCTGGTGGGGCAGTTGTTCAGGGATGGGGTGCGGTCAGGGTCCATATTGACCATCACCATTTTCTCATCCAGTAGCAGGAGCTCCAGGTCTTCGGCATTCAACCCCAGACCCTCCAGCGCACTGAACAGCTCGTTGTTGGAACAGCTCTCGTCACACTTAATTGAGAGTGAGTCCAGGGTGGCCAAGAGAGGGTCCTCCTGCTGCGAATCCACCAGCTCCTCTTTGAGGCTGTCCCCGCTTGAAGAACCTGGAGCAGCGCCCACACTCCAGGCATCTCCTCCTGCATCCAGCAAGGACACGTCCTCGAGGTGGTCCATGAAACTGCTGCTGGAGTGGTTAGGTGCGGGAGCTGGATGGGAGACGTACACCGCCTTGTCCTGTCGCATCACGGCGCCCAGCAGGGAACTGGGGTCAATGCCATCCTTCTGGGAGCACCCTCCCTGGCTGTGGGAGGTCTTCTTGGACTTGCTGGTTTTCCCTTTGCTCTGGAACGGGTCAGGGAAGCCTGGGAGAGGGTAAGCACTTTGGTATAAGAGCGCCTCTCCTGTAGCAAAGGTAAAGGGAAGATGCATGGACCGTTTCCGAAGGTGCTCTCCTCCTTCTTCATCTCTGCAGGGCAGGAAGAGGAGACTGGGGCTTGTATATGCACAAACACACGCTGTGAATTGCTTCTGCAATGGATAATTGTGATTCCTGCAAGCCAAAGCCCCTTTGCTACGACCAGCATCCATGTACCCAGCAGAACCACACACATACACATTTACATATGCATTTACATACAAATACACACAAACACACATATAATATAAGCAGAACCACACACATACACATTTACATACAAATACACACAAATACACATATAATATTATACATATAATACATATACACACACATAAAACCACACATCTGTAACATAACCAAGAGGATACTTAAAACGCAAAGGGTAACAGAGCTCTGCCAGACAGAAGTCACACCTTTGCCCTGCTCATCTCTGCTGCAGCCACCCCTTAGGACAGGGATGTTGGGCTGCTGCCATACAGCAGCCACATTTGAGGTCCTCGCTGTTCCTGCACACACCTGCCCTACAGCTGCTGGAGGGCAGCCACCAGCCTCCCTGGGCTAAGACTGGACCAGTGCCCAGGACGCTGGGGCAGGGATGTGAGGTGCAGGGCACTGCTCAGCGCTCTCCTGCACCTGCGGGGTGGCCTTGCAGAGTGGGATGTGACTGAACAGCAAAGCACAGTATCCTATGGCTGCTCCTTTAAAAGGCACAAGAAGCAATGAGGAATCGAACATCCTGCCCTGCTTGGGGCATCCCAGAGCCCACACCGACAGAAAAAGCCAGCCTGTCCCCACCCCAGCCTGGGCTGACCCAGATGGCACTTACACGAGGGGTCTCTGCGTGACAATGATGTACTCAGGCTTGCCGTTCTTGTAGACGAGCTGCGCGTTGGCCTGCACCCACTTCCAGCGGTTCTCCTTCGTCAGCAGGCGGAAGACCGTCAGGCCGCTCTCACCCGTCTTCATCACTGCCAGGAGGAAGCACACGTGCCGAGAGCTGTCAGCACGTCGCCGGAGACAGGGCTGCCTCCAGCGACGCTGCCGTTTCCAGCCGGGATAAGCAGGTGGGGTCACAGCAGTAGCATGGCTGGCACACACAGGGGACACCATGCCAGCTAAATACCCTTCACTACACACCACCCCAAATTCCCTGCAGTGACAAGAGCATCACGGCAAGGCATAAAGCAAAGCACCCTACGGGGAAAGAGCTGCCGGGCTTGACACGGCAGCCAACGGAGCTGCCCATAGCTGTGCCTACCCCCAGGTCCCTCAGAGGTGGGCACGAGGGACTAGGGAAGGGACTCTTACTCCTGACGTGGTTCTCGGCACAGTAAAGCATGTCGGCAGCATGGACGAACTGGTAGCCGGTGCCGCACATCCGCAGCTCCGCTTCGGTGTAGCCTAAAACGATCTTCCCCCTGCGGGAGACCGAGAACGCACCCAGCTCAGAAGCAGAGCTGGGCTGGGACATCACCCAGGCAGGGTATGGACCGGCATGCTGGAAACCCACAGCACTGCCCCTCAAATCAGCTCTGCTGCTTACTTGGCATCGCAAGCCAAGGGGGTGAAGTCCAGCTTGTGCTTCGTTCTGAAGATCATGTTCTTGGTTCGGATCTGCAGGATGGACGGGGGCTGCAAGGGGGTGGAGATAGCGAAGAGAGCAAGCTGGGGTGGCAGTACAGACCCGTCTTCAGACCTTTTGTTCTGCCCGTGAAGGAATTTCAGCCTGCCTTGAAGGTTTAAAGCCTGGGAAGAGAAGAAAAGCTCAGTGTCACACAGAAAACTGGGTGGAGAGAGAAGAGAGGGAGGAGAGCTGCACGGAAAGCAAGCCATCTCGCTGCAGAGTTGATGCAAATAATCCCTGGTGATTCCAGTGCTCCCTACTAAAATAAGATGGAGGATCAAAGTGATGCTACGCTGACCTCCCCGCAGCAGCAGCCCACTGCCTTCTCCCCCTGCAGCCACTCACTGCCGGCCCGGGTCTTGTAGGCACCACTGCTGCAGGACTGAGCACATGCTGCAATTGCATCAGGGCATCACACAATGCATAGGCTGCTTTGCATTTTAACTCAGCTATATCACAGCCCTGTCAGGGATCATAGTGTTGCTGCTAAACAACAGACAACCAGGACTTTTTCTTCATATTGAGTTTCCAAACTGAAGCAGGATGAAAGAGAGAGAAACAGCACTGTTACACCTGTGGTTATGAAGGTAAGCACCCCATTATCTTGCAGCAGAGAAGAGGAGGGATGAACACCACCTACTTGGTCTTCAGAGACACCTTTAACACAAAAACCTGGCAAAATGTGTGGAGGAAAAGCACTTTTGTTCAAGATTCAGCTTCTCTGACAAGAGAGGAACAAAACCCATACAGAGAGGTGGTAGGTACAGACCAAACCTATGAAAAACAGCAGAAATATCTCCTTGTTGAGACAGGCAGCTGCTGCACATGGCAGAAAGGAGCGCTGGGTCTTTCAAGGCCAACTTTTATGCTCCAGCAGTGGCATGGACCCCTCGGGGTAAGCCTGCACCCCTTCTGCTGTGGAGGTCGCAGAGTAGGTCTGTGCTCACCAGGAAGCCGGACGAATTATCCAGGAGGCAGCGAAAGCGGCACACGAAGCTCCTTTCCAGAAAGGAGGAGTTTTCTGGGGGCAGCTGATCCGGTTTGTAGGCGACAGCAGAAGAGCTGAGACTCTTCCCCCCTGTAGGAGAGAGGGACTGGGAAAGGAGCAAGCAAGGATGCCCAGCAAGGGTTGGAGGTCCCAAGAAAGGGCTGGAGGTGCCCAGCATCGGGGACTGTGGCAGTTTGCAGAGCACAGCAACAGAAACTCAGGGAAAGCCACAATGTTTGGACGAAGCCATGGCTTGAGCCACAAGGACGCAAGTCCCATGCAAGCGATGGCAGGGAGCTGGGCTCCCTGGCATGCGTGGGGAGCTGCAGACCTCGTGCCAACCAGGATGCCTGGCTCCCAGCCTGCGTTTACCTTCTGCAAAAGGCTCACCCTCGGAAGCATGGGGTGGGTTGAG
>NW_009221022.1:0-2073 GCF_000690835.1 Fulmarus glacialis | reverse complement strand
CTGCTGGTCCTCGATGTGGATCAGCTCAAAGACGCTCTGGTGCATGACGTCTGTCTAGAGGAAAAAAGCAATGCATGAGTTCTGAGGCCTGCGCCCCAGGCACCAGTCTTCATGTCCCAGCTGGAAACAGCCTGTCACAGCCCCAATTGGCCATATCTCACCCAGCTTCCCTGGTGCTCATCTAGGTCCCTGGCTGAATGAGGTTTGACACCTTCCACCAGTGCAGATGCTGGTGAGAACAGTCAGCACATCTGGCTCTAAGGACCCCTTGCTCATGTTGGGGCCAGACCTCCCCCCCACCATCCTTAAGAGGGCATCAGCAATACAGTTCCCCTCTGACAAGCTCGTCCCCGTAACATAGTGTCCTTCAAAATCCTAGTGCTGACTTACAGGATGAGATGAAAACATGGGTTTGGAAACAAAACAGCAGCAAAGCCACCCCAGCCCTAGACTGTTACAGAGAGAACAAGGCACCTGCTCGGGGACTTGCTCCCTCTGCCCAGGTGGACAGTCCTCATCTACCCCAGATGTTGGGGAAAGCCAGCTGTGTGGGAGCAACACCAAACCACAGCAACTAAAGGACTGTGGGTAAGTCCCACTTCCCTGTAAATCTGACCTAGGGCCTTCCAGATTACCTGGGTGCTCAGATAACCACAAAGCACTGGAGCCTTACGGGATTTGCCAGGGGTCACCCAGAGGAGTGGGTGCCCGAAGGCACGCTGGGTAGAGAACCCCAGACATCTCACCATGGCATTACACAACGGGGCCATGAACCTCATAGCCTGTCAACATGGCTGGTGGAAAGCATCTGTGGGCTAGCGAAGCTGCTTTGACACCTCCCCATGACCTCATCTGGCAACATGGGGTCCAAATTCACAAGACCAAGGAAAAGCTTCACGCAGTCCCCCGAGACCCTGTGATCCCTGCAGAGCTTCCTCCTCGCAGGGAACTTGCGGCTATTTCCACCACCAATGAAAAATCCACTCTGCAAACCCACCACAGCGAGTCAGAGGTGTCCCACCAACCTGATGAAATCCCAGATAGTCCTGAATCGTATGGGAGGAGTAAAATATCAGTCCTTCCGACGTCACCACCAGCACGAAGCCGTTGAGTGCCTAGGGGAAAGAGGAGATTGGCAGGTACATGCCACACTCACATCACCCTTTTCTAGCTGGACAGCAAGTTTCATTCTGCTTGGACACTGGTCACCCAAGTCCTGGCTGGTCCCAGCTAGCAGGCAGCTGAGCCACTGCCCCACCAAGAGAAAGGTGTAGGGCAGGAGACAAAGCACGGGAAGCGCTGGAAGGAAAGGAAGCCCTTCCCGATGGCATCTCAGTACCGTAACACTGGGTACTGCCCTGGCTCCCACCAAATCCTCCGATGCACTGTTCAAGCAGCTTCTTGGTTTCATACCCTTCCTGCAGGATGGGAACCTGAGACCTCGATCCTTGCAATTGCCTCTATGCACGTACCTTGCCGCGGTGCCAGAACACGCGCAGCCAAGACACAGGTTTTCGCAGACCTGATGAGTCTGCTCTGCCTAGCAGAGGTCAAGGCCTGCAGCTCATTGTCAGATTATCCTCCGCTCTGCCTCGCTTGGGCAAACTCCACTGAAGGCTGGACGGAGAAAAATAGGGATCAACGTCAGCAGAGCTGTGCTCACCAAGAAAACAGGTACCTTCTGCTGGGTTTCTCTGAGGTCACGTAGCTCTTCCGTACAGCTGCCCGAGCATATCCTAACCCAAACTGATGGAAGACTTTGCTTCCATCCCGGGAGCATTCACTCAGACTCAGATTTGGACATTTATACTCATCCTATGCAAAGAGCAAATAAAAATCTCAGAACAGCTTGCAGAACAAAACCGGACACGATCAGGAACTGGTCCATTCTGGTATTCTGGCGGAAACAAGCCTTTCTGACAACTTTGAATCAAAACAGCGATTCATGTCAGCTGCATTTAATGTTGACCTGGGTGGCTCCGCTCATGTAGTTCCCGAACTCCGCACAGCCCGGGAGGGTCTTGGCAGCCACGCGTGGCTTAGGACAGTGTGAGGCTGGAAAAGCCGGGGGAT
>NW_009221021.1:0-3053 GCF_000690835.1 Fulmarus glacialis | reverse complement strand
ATGATTCTATGATTCTATGATTCTTTCTTAAGGTGACATGAGTTGCATACTGTGCTGGCTTTGGCTGGGATAGAGTTAATTTTCTTCACAGTAGCTAGTATGGGGCTATGTTTTGGATTTATGCTGGAAACAGTGCTGATAACACAGGGATATTTTCGTTACTGCTGAGCAGTGCTTACATAGAGTCAAGGCCTTTCCTGCTTCTCACACCACCCCACCAGCGAGTGGGCTGGGGGTGTACAAGAAGCTGGGAGGGGACACAGCCAGGACAGCTGACCCCAGCTGACCAAAGGGATATTCCATACCATATGTCGTCATGCTCAGCATCTAAAGGTGGGGGAAGAAGAAGGAAGCAGGGGACTTTTGGGGTGATGGCGTTTGTCTTCCCAAGTAACGGTTACGCGTGATGGAGCCCTGCTTTCCTGGAGATGGCTGAACACCTGCCTGCCGATGGGAAGTAGTGAATGGATTCCTTGTTTTGCTTTGCTTGTGTGCGTGGGTTTTGCTTTTTACCTATTAAACTGTCTTTATCTCAACCCGTGAGCTTTCTCACTTTTATTCTTCTGATTCTCTCCTCCATTCCATTGTGGGGGGAGTGAACGAGTGGCTGTCTTCCTGGCTCGGGTTAAACCATGACACTTAGTAAACTTAAGTGAGAGTGTTGGTTACACTTCTATTGACTATACAGAAAGACTGTATCACCTAGTTCTCATTTAGATACCTCTATTGTAAATAGCTAACATTAAGTGAGATTTAGATAAATAATTTCCATATGGATAAAGTTAGATAAAATGAATTACATCTCGTGTCTTATCCAGGTAGATGGATGAAACTGGTAAAAAAGCTTCATGTTTTCCCATCTTAATCAATTGTCTATGATCAATTTTCTGAACTCTTATTTCTGCTGTTTTTCTGTAAGGTGTGCAAACAAATTACTACAGTCATCCAAAATCAAGACAATGTGCCTTGTCTTCCTTCCAGAAACATTTACACAGACCAAGTGTTAATGAGTCTCCAGCTGCAGGAGTCCATCCACAAAATAATTATTATTAATTTTTTATTTTTAGTGAAGCATTTAATGAAATGAGACTCCTGAAAAGACCTGTGCATATTTTTTTTCCTGCTAGAAACATAATCAGCAGTGCAAGGTTCCTTGCCCTGAAGTATACACTATGTTTTCTGCAGCTCCTATTTCTGGATGAAGAAAGTACACAATAAGCAATACATCCTCAAAATGTTTAAGATAAAATAAAACATAAATTGTTAACTAATATGATAGAGAATTTTCTATTGACCCGTATTACTTTCCCTTCAAAGATCATTACCCAATACAGCAGTCTTTTTCTCTAAAGCATTAGTAGTCATTTGTTTGCTAAATGAGTTTAGAGATCTACTTAGACATAATTTAAATACCATTTAAAACTCCATTAGGTATGTTTATTGCCAAAATTTAAATAGTATTCTCTTAGTTCTTCTTCACTGCTTTAAAAAAATGGCAAATGCACAAAAGTCTGGCAAAGCTAATTAACCCTCTTGTTGTCAGTCTCCTAAAGCAAAAGTTCAACACCTGCGTGGTCCATTGACCACTGACATTATACACTAGTAAGTCTCCACTGAAATGGCCACAAAAAAGGAATTAAGAGAAGTAGAATGGATCATTCTGTGTTGTGTTGATGTTTGCACACCCAAAAAGCATCAAAAAAATCACAGGAATTTTTAAGACATCTGTCACATCTAAAAAAAAGCTTAAATTTCTCAGGCAAAATATCATTATTGAAAGGTGTCCTGATTTCAGCTGGGATAGAGTTAATTTTCTTCATATTAGTTGGTATAGTGCTGTGTTTTGGATTTAGTATGAGAATAATGTTGATAACACACTGATGTTTTAATTGTTGCTAAGTAGTGTTTACATGGTCAAGGACTTTTCATATTCCAATGCTCTGCCAGCCCAAGAAGCTGGGAGGGAGCATAGCCAGGACAGCTAAACCAGCTGGCCAATGGGGTATTCCATATCATATGATGTCATGCTCAGCATATAAAGGTGGGGGAAGAAGAAGGAAGGGG
This sequence comes from Fulmarus glacialis, assembly GCF_000690835.1. Classification (NCBI taxonomy): domain Eukaryota; kingdom Metazoa; phylum Chordata; class Aves; order Procellariiformes; family Procellariidae; genus Fulmarus; species Fulmarus glacialis. The sequence goes on along the minus strand of NW_009221021.1, from coordinate 989 downwards.
GGGGACATTCAGAGTGATGGTGTTTGTCTTCCCAAGTAACTGTTACACGTGATGGAGCCCTGCTTTCCTGGAGATGGGTGAACACCTGCCTGCCAATGGGAAGTAGTAAATTAATTCCTTGTTTTGCTTTGCTTGCATGTGCGTCTTTTGCTTTTCCTATTAAACTGTCTTTATCTCAACCCACGAGTTTTCTCACTTTTACCCTTCCGATTCTGTCCCCCATCCCCCCGGGGCGGAGTGAACGAGCGGCTGGGAGGTGCTTAGTTGCCGGCTGCGGTTAAACCGTGACAAAAGGAAAAAAAAGGTTTTATGTAATACTTAGCCTTATCAAATAACAGGAGTTTTACAACTTTTTATAGTAAAGAATTGTTCATGATAAATGTTTGAACAAATTGTTTTATAAAACAGTTCACAGTCAGGATGAAAGGACACACAAGAACTGTTCAAAACTTTGTAGGAAGGTAGAGAAATCTTGGTTTATTTGAGGAACAGAAACAGGTTGGGTTTGTTTTTTTTTTTTTCATTAAGAAAACCCATAGGCATCAAAAATAGGAGTCTGGGAAACTGAAAATCAAACAAACAACCCCCCCAAAACCTGAACAAAACCAGTCTATCCTCTCTACTTGCATTAAACTTGATACACAACTCATAAAAGTTTCTGAGTTGTGTGTCAAGAGTTCTCAGAAAAGAGTTCTCAGAAAAGAACTTTGTCGTTTCAGTCCCCTTCAGATAAGCCTTACATTCATGACAACTTTCACGTTCAAGGACAAGGAAAGATGCAAATAAAATGAATTCCTAAAATACATGAATAAGCACCATGTACAATGTAAAATGATCAGCAGCGTGCAATCATTTTGGAGTGCCTTCCAATAAAATATCATTGCTCAGAATAGCCTGCTGGAAAATTTCCATCCAAACTGATTTTTCCAGGAAAAAGTGTTGAAGTATTTTCCTGCTTTTCAGCCATCGCCAGAAGGAATGTGGCGACC
>NW_009221020.1:0-11235 GCF_000690835.1 Fulmarus glacialis | reverse complement strand
TGGATGCGTCCATCCAACCAATTCCTCACACACCACACAGTCCACCTATCAAATTCATACCTTTCAACTTAGAGAGGTCCTATTATTTCTCTTTCTATCCTGTTCATTCTTCCCTTGAGTCCGTGTAAACTTTGTGAATACTAAATGACCTTCAGCAAGTTGTCCCAAAGTCTGCTGAGCATTAAATGAAGAACCACCTCTTTGAGTGAGAAGCTGGTTCTTATTAGCTTCATCTGATGTTTCATAACTTCTGTATTTAAAAGTAAAGTGAAAAATGGACCCCTTTTTAATATTTCCATGATGCTAACAGGTTAATTTCAAATACCTCATTCCTCCAAATTTACAGCTTTTTCCTTCAACAGGGTTGGAAAGTTACATTTGGGTTTGCACTTTTAAGTGCTAAAGTGGAAATGCGTTCTTCTTTTCCAAGAAACCTGAAAATAAGCCCTGGAAAAAGAATTCTTTGTTACATTTAAGAAAGACAAATATACAGAAAATAGGCATTCCATATAACGAATTTCCAGACATAGCTATAACCTCCTGTTTCTTTCCCAATTTTGACCCAGCTAAAGATTCTTTCATAAAACTCATCTCACCACCACATCTTTAAATATGCCAGGGTACGATCTCAGCCAAATATAGGCAGTTAATGTAAGCAATATCAACTACATTAACTCTGTGCAGGTACCTTCAGAAATCAATTAAGTGATGAAAACCATCAAAATGAGATCCTAAGACCAGATAACACTTAAACTTATTTCCTGAAATACTGGAAAATAAATATGTAAATATTTTAAAACCAAGTAGACAAGCCTAAACAACCTCTTCTGAACTTGTAAGAAAAATATTTGGAAAGCAACTTAAAAGGGAATCCCAGCTATATCTGTATATTTTCAAGCACCCAAACACCTCATTGTAGTTTGCTAGCATTATCCCTGAGGTCAAAACAAACTCTAGAGTAGGTATTTTGGATTAATTTACATGATGTTTCCAATGCTAATATATGACCCTGAGTCTTTGGAATTTTTATGATATGGTTAGGTAGGACTATTGGAAGGAGAATGATACCCAGTGTGAGTACTCTGAGAACTTGAGCTTTTCTTATTAATTACATTTTAATCAGTTTTTTATATACATATATATGGAACCACCTGTTGTTAACCTGACAGTTTCTGTCATCCTAGAGCTATTTTTTGTTTCCTGAGAGAGGGAAAATCACAATCTTTTTTATAAACATTAATTACATTTGGAAAACAACATAAGCATGTTCAGAATTCTGTGGGTGCTTGGGTATTTCAGCACATATATTTATAATGTCATGGTTGATCATAGGCAGATATTATCCATAGGTTGCATGCAGTTGTGTCTGTGTTGTGTTCACATTATGTTCTCACTAGCTCACAGGTGCCAAAAAATAAATTCTTAAAACTTTCTGTGCTTGTAATTTAATCTAATGTTTTCTCTCTTATCTTGCAAGAGACTTTCTCACCTGATTTATTTTAACATTGTAGGTATCCTTCATGTTAGTTTTTTGAGATTTTTGGACAGATCACTAACTGCTAGTGTTTAGGACAGTTGTTTGCTCACTGATTTGATGTATTGTTATTATCTCATGACTGTAACTACAATTAAATGTGAAATTTGGCTAGAAGAGATGATGGATTTTGAAGCAGAATGCATATTTAGTGCACTCTTGAGAATTTTGCTTTTCAGAAAGAATCGAAGTCAGTACTATATACATTTTACCTTCATGAGAAGATAATGTGCAAAACATCAGTTTTCAGGTACAGACCAAGAAGAAGTTAAAGGTTTTGGATATTAATTGAGGGACAAAATCATACCAAAACCACTTCTCCTTGAGGCATTCAGGAGTGGACAGGCACTCTTGTCACGTAAGGCTGGATGTGAGAAAGGATGACATTATAAAAGACGTCTTTGTTGGTACCAGAAAAACTCAGATCCACTCACGAGGGAGGTCCAAGAGCTAGTGGCTGTTTTGAGACAGGAGTTCCTGGTTCCTCTATTTCATTGCGAAGTTTTCATGGATCCTGGTCAGAGGGGTCTGTAACTGAATATCAGAAACTTCTGAGTTCATTTTAACACAAGAGAAAAACTGGCCTTCTCTTCCCTTAGGAATGTATGTTTTTTTGAAGGTTTTGAAGGACCTGCATAGATGTGCCCCATTAGTCTTATCTTGCTACAAATACTTTTAGTTACCTTGAGCATAACCTGATGATCCGCTTGCAAAGTCTCTTGTTCTTTATTAAAGGGTTTTATTCTTTATATAATTCTTTCTGATAGTCTACTAATAATGGTTTTTACCATCACTAGTAAAAGGATTTTTCTTCACCAGGCAGTAAAGAGTCTCAGGACTTGTCTGGGTTTGTGATGGCCGGAGATAGTTACAGCTTGCTGTAACAATTGTGTAGTCTTTAAGTAGCTGCTGACTTGTAACTTCTTTTAGCATAAGCTCTGTGAATATCATATGTGATAAAGACCTGACAAACCTAGGGAGTTATGGCTGAGAAGCAATAACTCTTCATGTCAGTTAAGGCTGGCGGAGGCTATTGTGCAATTTGCAAACTTTAAATGGGGACCAATGAGAAGGAAGAAAACTGTGTCATGTAAAGGTATAAAAATTAACCAAAGTGTACCCAAGACTAAGGTAAAAGGGACAACCAGAACTTCATATTGCTCTCAGTAAAGACTTGAGGATCATGATGACTCATCATAAATTCCTCTCTCCTACACTGCTTGAGGCAGAATGAAAATTGATCGTAGGACTCAGACACTGGAAAGCTGAACATAACACCAAGAACAGCTGTAGATATTAGAAGGCTTTATTTCCTATAAATAAGTCTTCGAGTGTAATACAGATTGAATTAAAAAATTCTAAATGTAAAAGGAAAGGGGAGAAATGGACAAAGTATTTTAAACAATACTTTTTCTCAGTTGTTTCTGTTACTGCTCAACCTTAAAAAAATATTCATTCTTAAACATTTGTAGCATAACATGCCTACACTTGAATAGGTAAGTCAATGCAAAGCTACTCTTCCCTTTTTATTGAGAGAGAACATGTCCCTACACAAAAACCTTCTGGATCATCCTTCTGTGATCAAGAGAAGAAAACCTACTCTGGTAACATTATCACCAAAAAGAACAACTCATTTCTGGAATATGTTAGCCTCTACCTTAATCCCATCCTTTGAAAAATATTAATCAAAATCACCTGTGAATTCTTTTTGTCCCATGCCAAGAACTTCTGCTCACTTCTGATCTGCTTAAAATAATCCCAAATTGTGATGGTGGCATCAGTAAATTAGATGAGCAATGTAGACTGGATAACCCCCATTAACAGTCATTATCAATTGATTTGTCTTCCTCCAAGGCAGCCCATTTCCACAGATTTAAGGTCCAATCAGGAAACTACTTCCTGCACCATACACAAAAAAGAGTCACCAGTAATCTCTGTCTTCCACTGTGGAGTTTGTAGTTTTCTTCATTTGCTGTCAAGACACCAAACCTATTGCCTGAACTCGGCAGGTCGGTGTTTGTATATGGCACACTGCCTCCCTCCCCAAAGACACTATCACCCTTCCCCAAGGAGTAATCAGCATCTTCTCCACCAGTACTAGTAAGGCTTGAAGGCTGGTCTTGTTGTATAACCTCTTTGCCCTAATCTGTAGTCATCATAGCAACAGGGACCCTATAGTCACAGATTATTTTTAGCTTGATCACCTACTCCTGCAACACTCTTCATTACTTCCTAAGAGTAAAGCAAGTACCTCTTTTATTACACACAATTTTGATTCTGGCCTTCTGTGCTGCTGTAGGTTCAGTCCAAGGATGGAATCACCACTTTGACATACGCCTCAGACCTGAAAGTAATAAAAAAACCTGAGAATAGTAGTATCTCTTCCCCTGTCTTTTGGTGCTGTAATCTTTTATAACGTGATCCTTATTACAGCTTCACAAATTTCCTCATAAAATACCTATTTGCTGTCTGTTTGTTTCTATAGTTGCAAGTGTCTAAATCTTCTGGCTTAGCTGAGCCATGCTTTGGTTTTTTAAGTAACAGATGCAGCTTTGGGCAATATGTTGTCATTGTGCTCGATACTGACAGCTATGTTTTTCAATATATATATGTTTTTAAATGGGAGCAAGGTAAGGATACACCTCCCTTCCCAAGGAGACGTGTACATCAGCTACCTACTCTGTGCTTCTTTCTATTTTGCCTCAGACAGCATATTGTTTAGTCTTAGACAGGCATTCCCATTTTCCTGTTTTGTAACTGGTTGCTTTTGCCTTTTAAGTTCAATTTCTGTGCTCTCTGTTTCTCACCCTTTTGCCAAACTTATGTGATTTGTTCTCTCTGTAAGACATCCCATTTTGTGCAGTGCAGTGCATTTTGTTCTGTAGCTAAAGTATTTGCAAGATACCTCTTACAGTGGCATGTAGGAACTGCTGTGGAGTAGCTTGAAACAGATCACCGAATATTTTGTGTCTATGTGGCTTTTCATCTCGTCCCAGCTACTCTGAGTTCCTTGACAGTCTATAATTTTTTCTTTATTTTCCTTCCTTCGTGGATGCCTTTTATGAAATCTACCTCTCCATCTAGTTGGGGTTTTTTGGGTGTTCTGAATGTTATAGACTCATATTTTTTAGCTGTTTTCCTGGATGGCATTTCATGGCCAGTGTACATAAGAAAATAAATCTGATTTAATGATGAAAATGAATTTAAAGCATTTCTGCTTTAACTTACTGTGAAATTTTCACATTCAAGAGTAATAACATATATTATATTCTTACCTCATCTAGTGAAAGATGTCCCTGCCCATGGCAGGAGGGTCAGTCTAGAAGATCTTTAAAGATTAAGCCAAACTATTCTATGATTCTGTGATTATATTAAAGTATTTATTAGAATGGAGAAATACTATTTTCCCATAATATAAGAAAACTACAGGAAGACCTGGATAGGCTGGAAGAGTGGGCTAACAAGAACTCTACGTAGTTCAACAAAGACAAATGTAAGGTCTTGCACCTGGGAAAACATGATCCAGGAGTGCAGCACAGGCTGGGATCTACCTGGCTGGGGAGCAGCTCTGTGGAAAGAGACCTGGGGGTCCTGGTGGACAACAAGCTCAATATCGGTGAACAGTGTGCTGCTGCAGCAAAGAAAGCCAACAGGATGCCGGGTTGCATCAACAACGGCATCACCAACAGAGATAAAGAAGTCATTATCCCACTTTACTCAGCACTTGTCAGGCTACACCTGGAATACTGTGTTCAGTTTTGGTCCCCGCTATGCAAAAAAGATGTGCACAGGCTGGAGAGGGTCCAGAGAAAGGCCCCAAAGATGATCCGAGGACTGGGAAGCCTGTCATATGAGGAAAGGCTGAGAGAACAGGGTTTGTTCAGCCATGGGAAAAGAAGGTTTAGGAGAGACCTTATCACCATGTTCCAGTATTTAAAGGGTGGCTACAAAGAAGATGGAGACTCCTTTTTTACAAGGAGTAACATGGAAAAAATGGGGGGTAACAGGTACCAGTTACTCCTGGGGAGATTCCAATTGTACACAAGAGCAAAATTTTTCACTATGAGAAAAATCAGCCATTGGAATAATCTCCCCAGGGAAATGGTGGATTCCCCAATATTAGACACTTAAGATTCAGCTGGTCGGGGTGCTGGGCCAGCTTGTCTAGACTGTGCTTTTGCCAAGAAAGGTTGGACCAGATGATCCTTGAGGTCCCTTCCAACCTGGTATTCTATGATTCTATGTTTCTATGAAAACTCCTGTTGCTTCCAGAAAGTTTGTATCTTTGATTAAAGTTCTTTGGCTCTAAATAATGTAACTGCCGTGAGCAAATGCTGATACAGAAAATGAGGAAAATGTGAGCTACTGTGTTAAATTGACTTCCTTTCTCAGTTACCATGGCAATATAGTCTTCCTGTGGGGTAAACTTTTTCATGTTATAGCTATATAATTGTTAAAGTCTTCTCTAATATTAGAGCTATATTGAGCACACTCTGTCAGTTTTCGGTAGTATACTACAAGGCTAAAGAATATTTTCTGAACTTAAGTATATCTGATTGTCTGGTTGTTTGGAAAGGGCTGTATATAAGGATTGGGGATTCAGCAGCTCTGGATAAAGCATGCGCTCAGACAGAGCATTGATTTCAGGATAATTCATTGTTTCCTAATAGTGTGAGCAATGTAAGCTCTGATTATTAAGAAAACAAATCAACAAGTAGCGTACTGAGAAGCAGAAGTGTCTCCATTCTGCATTTGCTTGGTGACTGAGTTCATGTGTACATGAGCTGATTTTTGGCTTGATACAGGGAGCAAACAAGACTCTTGGATCTTGAGGCTTCTGAAAGATATGTTACTGTTCAAAGGCAATGAGGAATCTGGCAACTTGCACTGATGTTACTTGAAGCACCTGAGCATGATGAACTCAATATTGCTTTTATCCTTCCCTGATCTCTTGTTTGATCGACAAATCTGTAGTCTCAGTCCTAGGCTTTTTCTCCAGGCACAACTGATCTAGCAACAGATGTCATCTTGTACATGAGAAAACCCTGACCTTCATTTAGTCCAATTTTTCTTTATTTCCCCTCTCCCACTTCCTCTCACTCTTCTTTTTCTTTCCCTCCCTTTTAGGTGTATTATTCAGGCTAAGGATCACCTATTCTTATTAATTTGCAATGCCTGTAGCACATCCTGGGGCATTTCATAAAGATCAAGTCATCATAATTACATTGTTATTGATAGGATGTTTCCAACCTAATTCCAGTCTCACCATAGTGCATACTATCATGCTTTTGCATCTGTCCATGATAGCAGTCTGCTATTTACCTCAATGATCCTGTTTTCATTTAGTTTGAAATACTTGGTTCTTTACTAAAGGATGTATTATTACCTCTAAGTATTAAACTATTGAGGAACAGATTTTTTTTTTCCTATGTGAGCTATAGCAGCAATGATTTATTGTGCTTGACAACCAGAAATAAATTATCCTGTTTTCCCCCTTTAACCTGTAAGATGTTGCAGGAGTATGCCTAAATGTCAAGTCATTTTGGTTAAATATGCATGGAGTCCCCTAGAATCATTTCAGCACCTTAACATTCAGATATAACATTACCCAGAGGAAATCTTTGGATTATACCTGATTTCTTTAAAAGGAGGTGAGAAATTCTTCAGTCGTAACTAAGTTTACACCACTTATACAGGGGCACAGCTGAAATGCTTTGTTGCTGTTTTACACAATAAGCAAGAAGTATCAGTTTCTTCTGGATTCATAAAAATAAATACAGCTAGGGGCAATACTATGTTGACTTCCTATTTAAAAATGAATTAAAATTGTTTTTATTGTATCTGCAGAATGTCATAGGTATCAGGTAAAGGCAATGGAAGAAATATTCAGTCTGAACTAATTCCAACTGAAGGCAGCCACTGCATGTTTCTGGATTTCTTTCTTTGGGAGGAGCTAGACATATCTCCATGGAGACCTATAGACATCCAATCTCCAACAGATCTGAGGCCAAATGGTGCAGAACTCTCAGTCAACAATGGATGAGAATATAGGACTGGCATATGACAACATAGCAATGTTAGAACTTCACAGTTTAGATAAATTGCCTGACCACATAACCTGTTAAATATGTATTGTCTGTCTCTCCTGTATTTAATGAGTATGCATCCTGGAATTCAAATTGCACTCAATTTTATCTACTGTCTAAAGGAAGACTTCCAGATTCATATTTACAGGTGTGAACAATAACGTAAAAGAAAAGTGAAATCCCCAAGGACATGATCTGCTTTGTATATTAAATAAGTGACTTATGCTCTCAATTTTTGGGAATGAATGCATTTGTTGAGGTTCTTACTGTGTACATAGATTGTTACGCGCCAAATGTTAAATAATGACTGTAGAAACTTAAAATCCACAGGCATTTGTAGTTTACTTTTGAGTGTAATGCTTTGGGGGAATGATGTTACCAAGGATGGCTGATTAGTTTCAGAAATTTCAGAAATTAAAGATATTTATTTTAAAGCTATTTTCTCACCAGTTTTGTTAAGGTTCTGAATTGCACAATCACATGGGATTTTTTCTTTCTTTCTTTACAGAAGATTAGGATCAGAAGCTATAAGAACTGGAAATCCCAGAAGAAATTCTACTCTTATGAGAATTCTATCCAACTCTTGTGAGTCTCAGAAGAGCACAGATACTTTGGATAAACAAACATTCAGATGTTGCTTTTTTCTAGCTTCCAGTATATCTTTTCAGGTTCTTTTACAAAGATATGCTGAATTTTTTTTTGCCATTTTAGGCACTTGTTATTTAATGTTGTGTTCTTAAAATAGGTAAGAAGATATATCTCAAGAAATATCTAACTTCTCAGTGCAGTCCTCTTTCTAACAGCTAATACCTTTAACTTCCCAAATATATGTATACATGTGGACTTCCACTCTTAATCATCTTCAAACTCTATTCCAAAAACATCTAAAAAAACCCTCCCATTTTTTCATCAGCTTTAATCTGCATTAATTGTAATCTTTATTTAGAGGCTTCTTCTGATTAAAATAAAGAATGAGTAGTAGGGGACACCATTATATTGTATCTTTTCTGGAAGCTGTCTGCCTTGCTCACTGAGAACTTTCCCATCCCTGTCTTTTCTCTCTTTCCTGGATCTCTAAGCATGTTGAGAATATTCCTTCACAATAGTTCTGTGCCATTAAGCATGTTTTTTGTTTTGCTTGCAAGTTGACTTTGTCCCTTTGCCTACAGTTTGCTGGATGTGAGGGGGACAACATTAACATTGTGGATTTATTTGAGTGACGCTGTAAATGTCAACAAATTCTGCTTGCAAATATACATTTACGCTGACTTAATTAAAGGGCTTTAGGCAAAGTTAGGGAAATACTCATCTTAGATAAAAAGACGTACATTGGAGCAAACACTTGTGCTTCCTTTTGCAAAAAGAATTTAGTTATCTTTTTCCATCAGTTTATTTGCTTTGTCCCTTCAGCATTTCTGTGGGGAATGGATAATTACTAGTGAATCTATTACTAAAAGGCGTATTACAAGCATTGCAAGCAAGCCTGAAGGACTTACTTTCTCCTCTTTAGTGGTTATCTCCACAGTTACATCCTACACTCTCACTGACCTACAAAAGGCTGACTGTTCCAATGTCAAATATCACTCCTGGAAGAAATAAATCAGATCTGAACTATGTAGGACTGGGGAGAGAAAGCATGGGTATTTAATAAAGGAATTCATTCTGAACATGTCAACATGACCTCAAAAGCATTTATCACACACCTCAAGACACAGGGTTTTAATAAGAAGGTGTCTGAATTGCTAGCTTTAATGTCAGCTAAATTGGCTTATAAGAGAGGAGATGCCGTCACATTTTAAGTTGGTTATCTCTTCAACAATCTCAGGGACTTGTGATATCTTTTACTTTACCAATGTATATTTCTTAGCTTATCCATTTGTGATTTTTTGAGGAAAAATTTTAAAACTTTAGCTATTTTTCTCCATCACTGATATAAGTAATAAAAAGGGTATATTGAATCTCAGAAGCATGTTGAAATGCCTTCTGTAGCAAATGGGGAAGTGAGGGTGGACATATCCAGTCTCACTAGAAATAAGCTTGTATTTATGAAAATATTCTTCCTAAATAATTCACTTCAGTAGAATTTTGTAAGCCTTTTCATTAGGTGGCACAATTTCCTTGCAGCATCTGAATGACGTTTGCTGTGGTGATTTCTCTCTCTTCTCCAAAGCAGCAGTTCAGTAATTCTTTTTTTACCAGCTGAGGCATAGCAGAAGATAAACAGAAAGCAAGAAGGAAGAAGGTCTTTCCCAGGTTGCAGAAGAATCATTAAGAGGAGAATAAAGCTTAGAAGAGTCTCTAGCAAAGGATAATTCATTTCAATACCACAGCCCTTTGAGTAGTCCAAAACATATGCAATAAAGAAAAGAAACCAGGGAGCCTGATTATCATTCTTACTCTCTAATTCTCTACTACAGCTTCTGAGGTGGGACTCGTCAGCAGAGAGCTTTTGCCTTCTCTTGTGCCTCCTTTGCACTGTGCGAGTACTGCAGAGCAGCTCTGGGAAGGAAACTTCACTACAGAATGGTTCTGCTTGTTGGCTTTTGACCTTTATGAAATAATGCTTTGAGTCCTTAAACCGAAGCACTGAGACAATCCTCTCCTGTGGATGAAGAAGCTGCTACATCTATTATAGTTTCCAATATATACGTAATTGCTGTGGAATAACTTACTCCGCAGATATTTTAATTGGGCTGTAGTTTTCTGTTCCTTCTCCAGACTTCTCCTTCAGTAAGATGACTTACCTTATGTTTTGGCAGCAAATGATTACTCACGTATAAATTCAAAATGGTGAGGAGGCATTAGAGTATGAGAGCTGTATTTCCAGCTATATATGTGAAACAAGAGTGACATCTAGTAGTCAATTCTGGTAAACACAGGTGTATTTATCTGGTAATTATATTTCCTGTCCTGTAATGAAATGCTGTAAAATTACTTATCTTCCACTTAAAATGGAAAGCACCACTCATATGTAGAGCTAAAGTACTTTACACACAAGAATTTAAACCTTGTAGCACTCTCGTTAGGAATTTTTAAAACCAATTCCATTTTACATCTGGGTAAACAGAGTAAGTATAAAATGGCTTGTCCAAAGTCCCCCAAAATTTCTGTGAAATAATTAGGAACAGAACTTAATTTTCACTACAATTGACTTACTCTTTTCATAAGTTATACTATCTTGAATTCTCAGGAATGAAATAATTTTTCCACCATTGCTGGTGCAGTGTGGCAAAGAACCATCTCCTGATCACACTAGATTTACAGTCTACAGCGGAAAATGCATAACATGGGAACCAATAATGTATGTACTGAAATCCATACGTAGGCAAGTACAACAGCAGTCTGTCAGCACTTGTCTTTTCAGAGGAGTGGAAGGAGTGCAATGGCAATTGCCGTGGGATTCATTATTGCTGTAGCACTTGTGGGTGCCAGCTATGAATTCTAAGTATTGGGTTTTGATCCTTGGGACAAGAACTTCTTTTTTTCCTATGTTCATTCAAACTACCTTTTGAAAATGTTTGTCTACACATTGACTTTTATATGCAGTCCTGGTAAGTAGGACAGGAGAACTAGTGACAACTGACAAGGAGAAGGCTGAGGTACTAAACAATTTTT
>NW_009221019.1:0-13392 GCF_000690835.1 Fulmarus glacialis | reverse complement strand
AAGGTTGCCCAGACAAGTTGTGCTGTTGCCCACCCTTGGAGGTTTTCAAGACCAGAGTAGATACAGTTCTGAAAACCTGGTCTGTCCTCATAGCCAACCATGCTTTGAGCAGGAGGTGGACTAGATGTTTTCCTGAGGTCTCTTCCAAGCTGGATTTTCCTGTGATCCTGCAAATGAGGGTCACTAAAACCAGGGGACTAACCTTCTTTTTATTGCCTCTGCCTATGTTCCACGAGGATAAAGCATTCCTTTCATCTAAACTTATTGATTATTTTGAGGCAAGCTCAGTGGGAAATCTCTACATTTTTTCTGTTGGAGGTTGATGCACACGATAATTTGCTAGTACCTGTGTAGGAGTGTATATTTTCCCATTGCCCATCTCAACATAAAAGTCATATTGGAAAAATCTAGGATGAAGCAAGACATCAAGACAGCCAGTGATGAAAGAGGTGAAGTGTTATTGAAGTGCTGACTGGAACAAAGAGGTCTAAGATGAATTCTTATCTCTACCATAGCCCTCAAGCGTGATGCCAGTACAGAAGCTTTTAAATGTCTCTACACTTCATATTGCCACCCGTAAAGCAGAAACAAAACATCCTTTCTTTCAGTTTTACACACTGAGACTCTTCATACAGGCTGTCTTTCCCCACTTTTTTGTACAGTATGTAGCACATTAAAGTCTGCACCAGTCCTGTCTGAGCACTCCAGATACTGCTGCAGTACCCAGAGCCAGGAACCAGGGGTAGAGAGAGGTGTTTGGCTGATGTTAATAGAAAAAAACAAAGTGTTAATGTGACCCATCAGTCTTTTCTTGTTATATTACCACGTTTCTGATGGAGAAGAGTTGAGAAAATCAAAATAGCAGTACCAGTTTCCTAGCTGTTAATTGTGTTTAGATGCAACAGTTGTGAGTGCTACAGAAAAAAGATAGAAGGGTAAATAGGCAGGTGGAGGACAAGATGGCCTACATCAGCCTATTCCTATCATCTACGAATAACTAGAATGATTACTGCTTTCAAAATATTCTTTAAAATTCAACGGAGCCTTTCTTTTTTTATTTGATCAAGTAAGTATATATCCTGGCATTAACATAAATGCATATTAATCCCAGATTAGATAATGCTATCACTTAGTTGTGATATACCAGAATTGTACAAAAAAATCTGTGAGTACTTCAGTATTTTCTATTACTATTTCTCTGTAGTTTTTCACAGTGAATAGAAGAATAGCACTGATCTTCCCTATTGAGGCTTGGAAATGGGTCATAGAGCTTTGTGACCTGGAGGTGACATTAATTATCATTAGAATCAGAAAAGTGCATTGACAGGAAAAGGGATGCTGTAATGTAATTCCAGAACCAGCACCTTTCTTAGATCTCTTTAGACACCTTCAACAAACTTTCTCCTGGCTCTGAATCTCTCACTGCATCCCTTTAGCACTTTACTCTCTATCATCCATCAGAACATAGATGATACCTCTTTCTTCTCCCTTGCTTCCCTCTGGATGACCCTGCTTTTCTTTTTCTCCACAGACTAAGACTTCTAGGAATTCCTACTGGTTTTTCACTGTGAAAGAATAATCTTTAGCAGGCATTTGGGCATAAGTGGAAACCCCTCACTTATCTTTAATGGTCACACTACAGAACATTACTCTTCCTTTTCTGAAGTCCATAGTGGAGAAGGCTATTCAGCACCCATTTGTATCCTCCTTAGAAGAAGTTTTCTTCCCACCTTTTCTAATCACTGCATTGTTATCTAAGAATGTCTAATACTGTATAATAGTACTACATAACAGTGACACAGGCCCTAAGCAGACTGTAGCTGATGTTTTGGACCTCTCTGAAATTTTTGTTGGATGAGGTCCTTCAAGAACAGACCTCTCAAATGGTTAGTGGTGTTCCAGTAGGTGTGATTTTGTATCATTAACCTCATGACGTTCAACAAGGCCAAGTGCAAGGTCCTGCACTGGGCTGGAGCAATCCCTAATACCAATACAGACTGGGAGATGAATGGATTGAGAGCAGCCCTGTGGTGAAAGACTTGGGGATACTGGTGGATGAAAAATTGGACATGAGCTGGCTATGTGCACTTGCAGTCCAGAAAGCCAACTGTATCCTGGGCTGCATCAAAAGAAGCGTGGCCAGCAGGTTGAGGGAGGTGATTCTGCCCCCCTACTCTGCTCTGGTGAGACCCCCCCTGCAGTACTGCATCCAGCTCTGGAGACCTCAGCACAAGAAAGACATGGACCTGTTGAAGTGGGTTCAGAGGAGGGCCACAAAAATGATCAGGGGGATGAAACGCCTCTCCTGTGAGGACAGACTCAGAGAGTTGAGGTTGTTCAGCCTGGAGAAGAGTAGGCTCTGGGGAGACCTTTTTGCAGCCTTTCAATGTATAGAAAGGGTTTATAAGAAAGATGGAGACAGACTTTTTACCAAGGCCTGTAGTGACAGAACAAGGGGCAATGGTTTTAAACTGATAGAGGACAGGTTTAGATTGGACATAAGGAAGAAATTTTTTACTGGGACAGGTTGCCCAGAGAAGTTGTGGATACCCCACCATTAGAAGTGTTCAAGGTCAGGTTGGATGGGGCTTTGAGCAACGTGATGTAGTGGAAGATGTCCCTGACCATGGCAGGGGGGTTGGAATAGATGATCTTTAACTGTTGCTTCCAACCCAAACCATTCTATGATTATACGATTTTCTGCATTTGCAACTTCAACCACAAAATACTTCACTGTTCACTGAGTTATGTTGATTCTTTGCCTATAACTGTACTAAAATGGCATTGAGCAGGTTACTAAGACATTTATTTCCTGTTTGTGGGTCTCCTGCAGTGTTTAATGAACCACATGAAACCTTCCAGGAATTCAGCTTATTAGACAGATGAGCATGAGTTGAAAAGGTAAACTCCACATCTAATTGGGGACCTGCATATCAGCACTGTTTATTTCGAACCCTCTAGCACAAAATTTTCAGTCTGTGCATGGATTATTAGAATACTGTTTACTGCTGCATCAGGTAGGCAAATCCAAAATGTTTCACACAGAAAACAGTCTGTAGCTTTTTCTCTACATATGCATTCCTCAGAGTAACAAGTACTGCTGATCTATCACCTGTCCGGAAACAGAACTCCTCAGAGTCTAGTGTAATGAGTTGCATATGCAATACCCTACTAAAGTAAAATACATTATTTTTGCACTCAGATGTAATCTAATATCTTGCTTCTTTGACTTGTATTCCCTGGGTGTTGCTTAGTGCATCTTGTAGCAGAGCCAAAGCCTGTGGTTAGTACTCAATTAATATGCTTCTCTTATACTCTCATTTGCACTTCAGTTAAAATCTACAGATGCTGGAGATAAGTAGATCCATGAAACCAATTGCAGTGCATATTCCAACCAGCAAAATAGTGGCATACTGCTCTATATAGGGTAATACCCAGTTAAAAGCTCTCATCCCTCAGCACTTGAAAAATAAGTTACACTGTTTTAAGGTGGTGTTGTGGATAATGACAGATGGGAAGAGGGAGAAAGAAGAGGAGGGAGGGAGAAAAGAAGTGACGAAGGTACGACTTCAGTTTGTCAAAAGTCTGTGGGCTTTCTTTTGGTTACTAGGAACAAAATATCATCCTAAACCTCTAAGTTCCAATTAAATATTTTCCATTAAGATGACAGTTATTCAGCAAAACAGAACTAACCTTTGAGTATGCAAGAAAACATTGCTTTATTTTGCCTTTTTTTTAATGTTTATTTTTTAAATTGTTTTACAAGGCTTCAATGCATTTTTCAATGAGAGAGAGTTTAATGAGTCCGGGACCTTTGGTGTGCCTAAGAGACTAACTATTTCATTAATACAGTTGATTTCTGTGGTTATTACTGGGAAAGTGTCCGGTACCTTCAGAAATGGGCCAAGGCTTCATTGTTCTAGGTATTGCACGAGCACAGGCAAGAAGGCGTCCTTTCCTAGAAGATTTTACAGAGTAAAACGTAAGAGGTAGAGGCAAAGGTATAGAGATACAGACTCTCACACAAAAATATGGCAGTGATTACAACATACTAGTTGTCTGTCTCTTCTCTGAGCTTCATGACAAAACAGTTATTAAAAAAAAACAAACCTCACGTTACGCACTTAGACATTTCCCATACTTCAAGTTTAATTTAAATCTAAGACATTGTAGAAATAACTTAGCTGAATTTGAGGAATTAGGCTCCAACTACATTATAATTTTGAATAGCATCAGTAGTAGTATGATTTTGAAGGGAATCCCCAGTCCCTATTCAGTTCACACTAATTGGATTCTTTTTGGAGAAAATGAAACTAGAATCTCTGCTCCAGGTTTGAACGTAATGCACACCTACACCTAATGGATTCATAAGAGAAAAGTTTCCATTGTTTAATTTGAAACTTCCGCAGATGTTCCTCATCTGGAGGAATGTGCAGTCTTCATAAGAATGACAGAATCATTCAGGTTGGAAAGGACCTCTAGAGGTCTCTAGTCCAACCTCCTGCTCAAAACAGAGTAATTCAACACTGAATTCCAACCATGTTGTTCAGGGCTTTATCCATGGCTCCATTTTCTTGATAATCTTCTCGTATGTATTCAAAGGCTGCAACTAAGTCCCCCTGAAGCTGTTATTCTCCAGGCTGAAAAAGATCATCCCTGTCAGCCTCTGCTCACAGGGCAACTGTTTCAGTCCCCAACCACCTTGGTGGCCTTCTGCTGAACTCGATCTTCTGCTGTCCTATCCTGAATGGACCCTGCCTCACAAATGGTCAAATTGGGACCAACAAGTTCTTTTAACGCACCCAGCACAAGTCCTTTTTTATCCCACAGCTTCTTTTTCCTCCTTTAACTTTCCCTGTTCTGATATTTGGTATGTAATATTATTTCCAGCTCAGCCCTCACAAGGAGACAGAGAAGACTCAAGCTGGCTGCCTAAGCGCAGTCATAGTGCCATTTTGAATGCTGTAGGGTATCTTTGCTTCATCTCCAGCTGCTCTTCCAGAAGGGCGCTGGTGACATGTAGGTCCTTTGTCACATCACTCAGACAACATGGATGTCGCAGATACCCTAAAGTGTCTCAGGCAGAACCAGACGCCTTTATTTAGACAACTAAATTGAGGCCCCAGAGATCCAATCAGTCTTTAAGCTTTCTGCTCTTTGTCCTATGAGACCACTGAACTGATGGATGCTACTGAAATAAGCTGAGCTAAATCTCCCTTGAGGTAGGATTAAGTAAAGCTGGCTTCTTCCCAGTGAGTTGTGGCACTTGTTTTCTCACAGCTTGCCAGGCCATCTGCGAGCAGGTATGATCCTTTCATAAAAACCTTTTGCAGGTAGAAACTGCTCAGTTCGACTCATGCAATAATTTTTTAAAAGTCAGTGCTCTTCATTTCTTTATCATTAACTCTTTCAAGGAACAGAAGGATGATTTTTCAAATCAAAGGACATTCTGTGAGTCTCTCTATCTGGATATTAAGTTTCAGGTGTTCATAAGGCAAGAATTAGTAGGAAAGATGCTGGGCCTTGAAGCTCTGAGATGGAATAATGGTCCTAGTGCCTTGAAACTAAGCTACAGGAGAGGCTGAGGGAACTGGGACTGTTTAGTCTGGAGAAGGGGAGGCTGAGGGGAGACCTCATCGCGCTCTACAACTACCTGAAAGGAGGTTGTAGTGAGGTGGGTGTTCATCTCTTCTCCCAAGTAACTTGCGATAAGATGAGAGGAAATGGCCTCAAGTTGCGCCAAGGGAGGTTTAGATTGGACATTAGGAAAAATTTCTTTACTGAAAGAGTGGTCAGGCCTTGGAACAGGCTGCCCAGGGAAGTGGTAGAGTCACCATCCCTGGAAGTATTTAAAAGACGTGTAGATGAGGTGCTTAAGGACATGGTTTAGTGGGCATGGTTGGTGTTGGGTTGATGGTTGGACTCAATGATCTTAGAGGTCTTTTCCAGCCTTAATGATTCTATGTTTCTAGAAGAAATGGATCTACCTATTTGATGCAGAGAAGAAAAACAAACCAAAACGCTGGCATGATAATTTGTTGTGCAAAAGGGGGAAAATAGCCTTCAGAGGTGACCCTTTGAGAAGTCATATAGAGCTGGTCAGATATCTGTCCGCCCCTTCAAACCACCACAACACCAAGACTGACTGATTGCACTCTGCAGATCACTGCAAGATACAACAGGTCATTTTGAATATGCTGTTTAAAAGCAACGGAGACAGAAAAGAACTAAGCAGCATTTTGACTGAGAGTTTCAAGGGCAGCTGAAGGAGAGGGACGTGTGATATGAAAGATTCTTTCCATATATATTAAAAGTGAAATGAGGTGTCAGAGAAATATCAGGATTTCTATTAGCTTCTCTAAATCAAGCTATAGCTTTGATCTGTGTAAAGCTGATACTTCTCTAACACTTTTAACAGTCTTTCTCCATTAGGATATTTCAGTAAGCTAACTATCAGACATTTCTTCCCAGAAACATTATTTTTGGATTCAATCCATGATGTCAGGTGACTGAGCAAAATGCTTAAGGAAATTGATTACTACTTGTTAACTCCACAGTTTGTTTTTCCCTCTGTCATTCATTCTTGCAATAGACAGACAGACAGACACTATTTATTTTTTAATGCATATATGTATTCTAGCAGTGTCTCATACATTCTCA
Organism: Fulmarus glacialis; assembly: GCF_000690835.1. NCBI lineage: Eukaryota > Metazoa > Chordata > Aves > Procellariiformes > Procellariidae > Fulmarus > Fulmarus glacialis. The sequence continues at coordinate 6,732 of NW_009221019.1, read as the reverse complement.
TTGTTTCTACAAGTTACAGTAACTAGGCAGATCAGGTATCATACAGGCAGACAACTATATATTTAATATCCTTTGTTTTTCTTTTATATCCATGCACAATTTGCAATGGAAAAATATAGAGACTTAAAGGAACTTAAAAATAGGGAAAAAAAAGAATTTCTAGGTTTAGTCAAACAGCAACTTTAAAAATTCACTTTCTAGTGTAGTTTTACATTAAAAAAAGTCATAGTCCCTTTGAGGCTTCAGTAATTCCCATGTAACACTACCTAAACTCTAGTTCAAGGCTCCTTTTCAAGCTTATCCTCTTTCAGACCTCTTTTCTCTGACGAGTGTTCTCAAACACTATTTTCTATCCCAAAGGCTGAATTATGCTTTGGGCTGGGTCTAGTGAGCCAAAGCTCCTCCAGAAGGTTATCAATAATTGACCTGCGGCTCTTACTCCTTTGTCTGGTAACACAAATCCACTAGCAATGACTGCAGCAAGGTACAGCCTAGAAATCAAGCCTTCCAGCTGGTGATGCAAAAAGAAGAGTCAGCTTAGGGCTGCAGGAACCTTAATGCCTAAATTTCTGTGTGACAATGGCATGATACCCTTCTTTGCATTGGGATAAAAAATGAATAGTGCTAAAGTCTCCTAGCACAGATAACCTATAGTACAATAAGGATATATATATGTGTGTGTGTATGTGTATGTTTATCTGTATATATATATGTGTGTGTGTATACACATATATGTATGTATATGTTATTTATATAACAATAATAAAGAGACATCATCCTCACTTTCCTCTCTATAAGCCAATTTGGCTCAGAGGGGAAATGACTGCTGAGAATGTGTCTTGAAATCAGACATTCAAAATATGTTTGTTCTCTTGGGATGGGAATTGACACCTCCGTGGTTCAGATACTCTGGGAAAGCTCTAATCTCCACAGTAAGACAGGAGCTCTGGGTAACTGGGACTGCTCATTAAAACAAAATAGCTTTTTAAAAACCTGTTTTTCAAAATAAATTTCCCTTTAACTCCCTGATGCCAGCAGATTTCTCCCTTGTGATAAGTCCACTAGCAGCTCAAAAAGAATAAATAAATAAGCATGAAAATGCCTGTCTGCTAACGAGAGCCCCAGAAGCAGGACTTGAGCTTGATACACCACCTCTGCTGCTCGATTTCTGTGGGAAGATACCAGCTCCTGCATGCTGTTAACCTGAACGTCTGGCATCAATACCTGAATTTTCATAATCTTCATAGTCAGCGCTTGAGACCTGAAAGGGCTGTGAGGACTTAAAATCAAGGATTCAGGAGAGCTGCAGTTGTGCAGTGTGTGGAGTAGCCTCCTGTTTCTCTTGCCTCGTGACTGCGCGCTGGAGCATTAAGCTGCTGCTGCTCTCTCCAGACTGACGGCACAGCCACGTGACGCTTCTTCAGAGTCCACTTGTGTTAATCGAGATAAATACTCTTTTGCAAGACGCAGCTGGTGCTCAAGGAGGCCTGGAAGAGGCATTATCTGATTTAAGGAGGCTGATTTCTGATGATTTTGTTTCATGTTACAGGGGACTGGGGGTGAAGCTTTTGGTTTTGTGTCACTATCTGTAATTATGGCAGCGATCTGGCATTCCTACTCCCAGCAAATTTGTTTTCTAACCTGTGTGCTTGTGTAGCGATACTCATGACTGCAGCTTTGTGGGTTAAACTCATTGTGCGCTCTGAGCTTTTTGCACATAGGAGCAAGCTCAGATGGACAGTTGTGCTTAGGGAAAGCTTCACCGAATGCAATTGCTCCTTTCTTTAAAAAATAGTATCTTATGCATGACCTGATCCTTATTCAAGTTAAAAGATAGACCAAGTTAAAAGAGAGTGTCCTGTTAGTGCTGTGCTCTTACTTCTTGAAGTGGCAATATTTCAGCTCACGGCAAATAACTAAAGCAGTTTAAGAGTTTCCTACCCAATGCCTGCCTGCCTCCTGCCTTCTGGCCCCCAAATCCTCTTTTTCTGAGCTTCCTGAACCAACATGAATGTGGTTCGTATTCCTTTGGAAAAAGGAATCCGTTTCAGACCTCATTCACCAGTGTATCCCTGTTTCTTCTTCTAACCAGTACTAAACCTTTACATTGCAACTATCGCTGTGCTTTCTTTCATGAATCACCTTTCAACTAAGTGTGTTGAAAATCTAGGTCATGAGAATTACCATCATCTGAAATTCATAAAAAATTGGGAGAAAAAATCTGGTCAGAATAGCAGGAGGAGCAAGCAGATCTTTTTTTTCTCTAATCTGATCGGGCATATAAAACACAAGAAGTAAGGAAAAAAAATTATTCCCAAATATTGTGAAACATATTCTGTTATTTCTTGAAATTATGCCTAACTTCCCATTGTTCTTCCCCCCCCTCTGACAAACAAAACCCCCCAACATACATACAAAAAATCAGTACTTCAACTAGCAGCAGCTGAAGAAAAGGTGATTGAAAAAATATTTTCCTCCAGTGTTAAAGTCTGTGTAAACAGTGGCTATATCAAACGTTAAGTAACTGTCTCCCCATATGTGAAATCAGCTGTGCAATGGTCGGTAGGATGAGTAAGAGCCCACCTGATCCTTTTCATGACTGTATTTGAGAAGTTGTTTCCCCATTTGATTGTTTTATTTCAAATTATGTAAAGTTGCCACTTACTCTTTACTAGTACATGAGCAAGTGAAATTCAACAGATGGTGTCACACCAAGCAGGACCATCTTAGTTGAAACTACTTTAGCAAAAATTGCATTTGGCAGACACAGATACATTTGGGGACATTGATGTTTTATTTGTTGTTGTTGTTGTTATCGGTTTCTTAAGGTTTCTTTGTAGATTGAATTACTATCTTAGTATTCACACAGCTTCCATGGTAATCTACCAGTGCTGCTGCAGAGCAATTTTTCTTGTTCAGAGCCTGTATATAGTCCCTTCTAAAAATAGAAAGAGAGATTTAGGTGATCAATTAAGTTTTATTGTAAGGGGGAAATTCTATCTCACTATATTTCAGAATTTTTAATTTTGCATGTTCCAGCTTTGAATATAAGAGTTAGTCAGATGATGCCTTGGCCATTCATGTGTCCTTGTACTGGGTCTGGCTGAGATGGAGTTAATTTTCTTCATAGCATCTGGTACGGAGCTGTGTTTTATATTTGTTACCAAAACAATGCTGGTAACACACTGATGTTTTAACTATTGCTGAACAGTGTTTGCACAGCATCAAGGCTTTCTGCTTCTCACTTTGCCCACCAGTGAATTGACTGGGGGTGCACAAGAGGTTGGGAGGGGATACAACCAGGCAAATGACCCAAACTAACTAAAGAGATATTCCATGCCATATAACATCATGGTCAGCAGTAAAAAGAGAGAGAAGGGGTTTAGGAAGGTTAGCCATCTTTTGCTCAAGAACCGACTGGGATTTGGTCTACACATGGGAGGTTAGTAATTGTCTTTGAATCTCACATCCTTTGGGAATCCAGGCTTGGCTTGACATTGTGAATGGGACATTGTCCAAAACCTATGTTTTATCTTCATTTGAGGTCTATTTCATTTGGCAGTGCTCAGTTTGCTTTTGAGATAGATTTTTACTGGTAGAGTCATTAATGTCATTGAGGACAGTTCTCCATGCGCACCATTCCACAGAGAAAGAGAGAAACATGATGAAAAGTGAATGTCTGGGAGCATGGGACCTAGTGTATCAGGAACAGTGGAAAGCAAAGGACAAGAATTTAAAAATTTAAGATCTTCTTATATATTAAATGAAAGAAAAGTTTTTGAAATTATCATCATAACATCAGTGCTGTCAGAGGCAACAAAGATGCTATCTTCTCTTAACTACAAATGAGTCTGTTGTTCTCCAGACTCCATCGAAGGAGTAATAAATAGTACTGATTCACTCTCTGAATTCTTGAAATTATAGCCAAAATGAGTATCACGAGAGTGAACAAAGCTGTTCTTATTCTTCTGGGTAACTTTGAGGGACACAATGGCGGTGAATGAACCACTCACCATGCCCATCTGTCATATATTCAGGAACAGCTGAAGCTCAGTAACAAGCGGGATTCAAATTCAAATGATATTGTTCAGTGTCCTTACTCTACTGACATTCATACAGACTGACAGAGTAAATGAGATCTGCTATCAATCCATTAGTAAATTCTCTGCCCTGATTTTTTTTTTTCTGAAACTGCAGTCATGCCCAACTCATAAATATAAATGTGTATATGTGTTACCTAAAATTGTGTACAGCAGGAAGCTTCATCAGAATAGTCTCTGATTTGGGGTACATCTGCTAGCCCACTCCCAAAGAAGGTCCAAACTCCTCCATACACAGAAGACAAGGCTACAGCTATGTTTAGAGAGAGCACAGGAAATGTTCCTTGGCACTGAAACATAGTCATGGGTACTGGTAGAGCAGCCCTTCACATAGTTGGACTTGCTTCAACTAGCAGTGTCCCAATCAATTCCCAACCAGCACTCAGGACTTAGCACAGTCCAGAGCCTATTCCCAATAAACACTTTGGGTGAAAGCGCATGATTCTAGAGAATAATAGTGTTTAATAGGACAGATGCAGGTTGTTCCATGACAGTTGGTGTTGCTGCCAGAGAAGAGTATCAATCAAGACTGTTTAATTTACAAAAGTTCTTTAAAGTCATTCCACTATTTTCAGAGGATATTGAGACATGCTGTGAATGAAGCAAAACACTGCTGGCTCTGTAGTATATATAATGGCACCTATGTAGTCTAAGTCAAAGGCTTTCTTGGTACTCTCTGTAGTGACTTAAACAACTTCTCTTAAGTGACTTGAGTTTAGATAAGTGAAATCTTTATATTACCTTATCATATTTTCTGTGGATTTTTTTTTTGGTTTTGGGTTTTTTTGGTTGGGTTGGGTTTGGTTTGGTTTGGGTTTTTTATAAACACCCAAGGAAAACAGTTTCTGACGTATTCCACATTATTCCACTGAAGTTGGCCCTGATTTCACTAGCACAGTTAGGCCATAGTGCCAAACACTTATGAACTTCTCATTTTGGATATCTTAGCGACATCTTCTTTGAAGCAATCTCTGCTGTTCTCTGATTAGTTTCCTCTGTTTTTTTTCCAAAGGAGGTAACTTTGAATCAAATGAGCCTTGTAAAGGAAGAGATAAACAAGTTAACACACTTTTTCTGTCAATGTGAATGGACATGAACTGCAGTTGCCCCTATCTTTATTACTTTTTATATCTAAATGATGCTATACAGCATATTGTGTCTTTCCATTTTTACCACATATTCTTTTTCACAAAGTTTCATGGAAACTGAAGATATTTCAGCAGAGGAGAAAAAAATCCCAAACCATAGTGCTATGTTTAATCAGCCTTGCATGTGTATTTTTCTATTCTGTTAAATAAGTGATAGTGTTTTTCTCCAGGCTAGTGAATAAATTGCATATTTATTTTAGTTGAATTTCTGTTAGCATTGAAGGAAAAGTAACCACATATTTGAGCAAGGTTATGACAGCGGCTACTGTGAAAGCAGGTTTCTTTATCTAAAGTAATCTAAATTGGAGCAAGGCTGTAAGTCAAATAACAAAGGATACTGACATAGCTGTGATATACTTAATTTCTTTTCTCATTAAAGAATGATACAGTGTCCTTAAGAGACAGTCATTTTCTGAGTATCTCAGGGGATCAGATTAATCTGGAACTAGTACTAAAGTGCTTAAATGGATTCAATCAAGACCAAGTGAAATCCATCCTAGGATTATTAGAAAGATAGAAGGAGAAATTACAAAACTCTATTAGTGTAGAGATCTGTCTTCTTATTCACTATGAAAAAAAAGGGAGGAGAGATAAAGTTAGCTTTTCTTTCTCCTTGTCAACTCTTCACCAGTTTCCTGAAAGACCTTGGAATGAGGAATTTTTTTTTTTTTTCCCCCATTTACTTTTTAAAATAACCCCTGGACAATGTTTTTCTCTGTTTATTTTCCTGACTAAAATATAAGCAAGTTATATAACCTCTCTGTACAGAAGGTTCCCTCCTTGTTAAACAGCACTAATGAAGTTTACCTGTCACTCAGGAAGAGTACCATGAAGACTTAAGTAGGATGTAAATGGTATATAGGCTTCACACCAGCTGTCTGACCACAAGTAAATTTTGCCTTGATGTTTGTAAAGCAGCATGAGTCTGGATGGAGGGCAGTATGCCAGGTTGCAGTTCAATTAGAATATAGGGTTTTGGCTTCACAGAAGAAAGAAGTCACAGATTACAGAGCTGTGGTTCGTATATACAGTATGAGGGTTCATGGTGCACTGGGTGAAGAACTGGCTGAAGGGCAGAGCTCAAAGGGTTGTAGTGAATGAGGCTACATCTGGCTGGCAACTGGTCACCAGCGGTGTTCCTCAGGGCTCAATTCTAGGGCCAGTTCTGTTTAATATATTTATCAATGATCTGGACGCAGGAGTTGAATGCACTGTTAGCAAGTTTGCTGATAATACCATACTGGGAAGTGCTGTTGACTCCCTTGAGGGAAAGGAGGCCTTGCAGAGGGATCTAGACAGATTGGAGCATTGGGCAATGATTAATGGGATGAAATTTAACAAGTTGAAATGTCGGATTCTGCACCTAGGATGGAGTAATACCAGGCACAAGTATAAACTGGGAGTGTCTGGAAAGCAGCCCTGCAGAAAGGGATCTGGGGTGCTGGTCAACAACAGGCTCAATATGGGTCAGCAGGGTGCCCTGG
>NW_009221018.1:0-3709 GCF_000690835.1 Fulmarus glacialis | reverse complement strand
ATGATTCTATGATTCTATGATTCTATGATTCTACACAATCTGCAGCAAAGCAACTGCTTTATAAAACTGAACTGATATGTGCATGCAACAAAGCATCACTGAAATCAAATGCACAATGAACTGGACAAGAGAAAGTCCTGGATGTAATAAGATGGATGTATGGGGATCCAACAAAAGTTACGGAAGTGCCATGAGGGGATGGCTGGATTTCACTGGTGGTTCAGGAGTAGATACGCAAGAAACGGCCAAACTTCACAGGAGGTGAGTATGGGGAACCTTCGGGGAGGGGAATCTTGCAAGGCCTAGGAAACCTAGGAAATCATGTCAGCAATACAGTATGTGGCTGAGATCACCTGGTTAACAGTATCAGAAATACCAAATTAGGGTACAGATGTATCAGAACGGGGACTAATGGGGGGACAAGTAATTAGGGACAGGTTGTTTATTTGGTAGGGGACAGCGGTAAACCTAGGAGAGGAAAAAGGGAATAAAAACCAGGAGCTGAGAATGCGGTTGGGACTATCTAGGTGGACCAGTCAGGCTGTCTTGGTGCTTGATTACCACAGCTGAGGCAGGAGAGTGAAACAGAACTGTTGTTCTGACCATACAAAACATGGTGAACCTGCCTCTACCCTTAGGTGGACCAAGGGGATCCAGATGCCTTCGCTTGCTAGCAGGGGAATGCCCAGGCAAGCCTCCTAGTGTCACCTTGCCAGCACCTCTCCTTGGCCTCATCGCACCAGCGTCTTCCTCACAGCTTCCCAGCACACTTCCAATCTGACTATAGGAAATATGTGATTAAAAGCCTGGAACAAGATATGGGCAAGAGGTGCTATCCTATGGCCTTGTGGCTGTTTCAGATGGATGCACTGTTGTAGATAAAATTATATTAACACTGAATCAGCCCCTAGAGAGAGCCCAGAACAGGACAGGAAAATTACATGAAATTATACATGAAAACCAGTCTTCTAGTTCTGTTCTGGTACTTTGCAGTCCAAGCACAATGAAAAGTTTTCAGACTTCACGAAGAAGTTTTTAAAGCCTTCAGCAGCTTCACTGAGTTTCAGACTGTTTGGTCTAGGATGATACACTGGAGAGGTATCACTGTAGGATAGCTCTGCTTTTACGCTCTTTCCCAGGCCTCCTCTACTGACCATTGCCCAAAAAAGGCTATTGAGTCAGGTTGCCTTTTGATCTGGTTCTGTAGAGCTAGTAGTAGATGCAAGGGAAGCCCTGTCCGCACATTTGCATTGATGCCTTACTTTCAGGAAGTTCCTTGGAAACACTGGTTGATTTTACAGTAGTCTACACATTGAGCAGATCCATGGATTTGAAGATGAGCTCTAATATTTCATACTCCATGCAGTCTCCTCCTCTTCTGCCTAGTGGAAGTATTAAGAGGAAACGTCAGGAAGCATTTCTCCCTTGATAGTCCGCTAAAGGTTTTTCCAAATGTCAAGATGGTCTGGGTGACTAGAGAAGATATATGATAGCACACCAAAAAAAGGCATTTTAGAGGGGAAAAATGCATGAAAATACCTTAACCAGAAAATTGAAGATGAAGTTAAAACAAACAAGAGCTAGTCTTATGGAAATGTGTTGAAAATACAAGCTTACAAATTCTAAAATTTATAAAAGGTTCAGTCCACTAAACTGCAGTCTAGGCAAACACTTAAAAAAATTATTGTCTGACCTGTCCACTTATGAAAGCAAACATCAAGGTAAATTAGATTTTTGTGTGTGTTTTTCCACTGTAATGGCCAAATGCAGCTTGGCTTCTTTTAATCTGACTACTCTGAAACCATTGTAAGTAACATAGTTAGACGTAAGCAGGACTAATGTAGCTGATGTCTAGCCTGAGGTCAGTGGAGTACGGCTGTCTTTCTCCAGGGTCAGATGTCAAAACAGCAAAACATTTTGTGAACAGGTGAAGATAAAATGCAATAATCTGTTCTCAGGGTAGCAACATCAGGGACAGGGACATGACATGATTTCTGAAGTGAGGAATATTTTTGCTTAAACATAATTCCCTACCTTTCGATGCTGACACTGAGTACCTTTTCCACGGAGTCCTTTATGCTTGCCTGCATATGAAATTAAAACATTCCATTTTCAGCAGTTTCATTCAGTCTCATGATGATCTGGATAACACATTGTCAATTAATTAAGTTCAGAAATAAGGTATGATTCTCTGAGGAATTATTTAATTTCTGCCCAAGCAAACTGACTTTAGCTAACATTGTGCATGTTTTCCTATAGTTAGCTGTGCTTCAAACAAAGACTATTCACATACACCCTGTATGGCTTTTTCCTCTCCAATCCTACACACACTAAAACAGAGTTTAAATAATATTGGATTTACCTTCACAGAATACATCCGGTAGAACGTGCACGAGTACATAGCATATATAGTGCACGTAATATACAGACAGTTCTGTCAAATATTGGTTGATGCCTTTGCTGCATATACTGGAGAAAACTATTCTAGAGATTCAGCTAGCACATGAAAACATTTATTTGCATGTATTCTTTTACATTTACTTTTTCACCCCTACACATTTATTTAAGATTTATCATGAGAAGCTTAGAAAATTGTTGAAGTTCCTATACACCAAGTATATTTTAACAGGGTTTCTTTGGAACAGCATGAAATAATAAAGCAGAAAACAATGAAACCAATTGTGCTACCTCCACCATATGCAAAAGCTGAAACATTTATGAATGCTGTTCTAACTACATGACCAAGAGACATGCATATATTTTCAGTATTTCTGCCTGAATCAGAATGCAATCATTCACAGTAGTAATCAATCTGCTTCAACACTTCCTCATGTTTCTAGGCTCTCATAACAAGAACCTTTTTTATAATGCAATAAAATTTAAGTCTTATAGGAAAGTAAAATGCAAATTCCATATCTTTCTTTTGTAAAGACTTTCTTTACTTGGAACGCAGGTGCAAAATACCCACATATCAGTCCTTAGAGCTAGATAAAAACTTCAATTATGCTTATCATTTTTTGGTTGGTTTTGTTTGGCTGCTTGCTGAGGAATGGATTGCCTTTTTTCTTTTTTTCCCTAGCTTATTTTTAAGAAACATATTTATGTCATCTTTTCAAAGGAAAAACTTATGTCAGACACTTTTCCAGGACTGATGTGCCAACTATTCTTTTTCTGCTGGAAAACTAAATACATATACGTGTAAATCTGTTTGTTTTTTCAAGTGTTCTTTGGCTGTCTCAGTGAACAAACTGTAAAATACAGTTTTATCTTCCTCTTCCATGTCCATTCCTATAAATGTTATCTCATTGGGGGCTATCTCTCTTATGGGGTACTCCTGTCTCGAAGGGGAAAAGAATCTTTGCGCAGGAGTTAGCAGGGCTTATTGAAAGAGCTTTAAACTAGATTTGAAGGGGGAAAGGGATAAAACCAGGCTCACTAGAGATAAGCCTGGGGGCAGCACGCCAATGTTTGAGGGACAGTGTGCTAGCGAGGTCCTGCGGTCTGCTGTCTCAGTGGAAATAGGGGATGGAGATCCATGTGGCAGCGAAGATGCAAGGGTTATTGATGTGTTAGAAACCAAGGAAGCACCTGAAAATGGTCACGTAGGAATTAGGGCTTCTCCCTCCAAAAAGGTGGTGGGATCAATAGCCCAACTGAAGTGCACCTACACCAACACATGTGTGATGGTTTAACCTGGCAGGCAGCCAAA
>NW_009221017.1:0-2334 GCF_000690835.1 Fulmarus glacialis | reverse complement strand
CCAGCCAGAGCTCCCCCTTCAGCCAGGTCAGTCGTCCTCCCCGCCCATTCTTCTTAAGGCACATGGGGACAGCCCACTCCTGCCCCTTTAAGACTTCCTTCTTGAAGAATATCCAGCCTTCCTGGACCCCTATGCCCTTCAGGACTGCCTCCCAAGGGACCCTCTCGACCAGTGTCCTGAGCAGGCCAAAGTCCGCCCTCCGGAAGTCCATGGTAGCGGTTTTGCTGGCCCCCCTCCTTACTTCACCAAGTAACGAGAATTCTATCATTTCATGGTCGCTAAGCCCAAGCCGGCCTCCGACCACCACATCTCCCACCAGGCCTTCTCTGGTTGTGAACAGCAGGTCAAGCGAGGCACCTCCCCTGGTAGGCTCGCTTACCAGCTGTGCCAGGAAGTTATCTTCCACACACTCCAGGAACCTCCTCAACTGTTTCCTCTCTGCCGTGTTGTATTTCCAGCAGACGTCCGGGAAGTTGAAGTCCCCCATGAGAACAAGGGCTAGTGACTGTTTCACTTACACTTACACTCCATTGTAAGCATCCCACTAGAGTCCTCTGTTAGTGCCTTCACCTTCCTCTTAGGGAGGAGATTTCTCATCTATCACAGCATCACCATTTCAGGAATTAGAGAAGGAAGATGACCTTTCTTTCCACAGCATAGCTTTCCTCTTGCCTGTTCTACAGAGTGTAATGAAAATTCACTCTTCAGTGTAGGTGATCACATGTTATGATTTGTTGATTCAGCCGCTACTGTTAATCTATGGTAAAGACACTCACTCATACAGCCCTCATGGCTCCCTTCTCTGATTTGAGAAAGGGACATCTGTTCCTGCCAGGCAGATAGCTCCCTGGTCACTGGAGATATGCACATGAATGTGTCTGGCTTACTCTGTATACTTTTCCATGCTTCTTGCTCTTTTACTAGGTATTTTTATTATCAGTAGGAGAAAAGTTGCAATATGCTATTCTTCCTCTTTCACTCGTTTTTTTCAGAATATTCCTCAGGAAATCTTATACAGTATTCTAGGCTTCTGCTTCAGGTTCTGAGCTGTTTCTTGTAAGAAGCATAGCTAGGATTATTCCTCAAAGGTCCTAAATAACCAAAAGAAATAACCATAAAAAATGTAGTATTGCCAAATATGAGAAGTTTATAGTCAGAAATTATAAAATTAAAGACTTATTTAGAGCTAACTATATTAGAAAAATGTAATTCGCTGAAACTAAGATACCGGTTTAGAACTGGTTTGACAACAAACATATCATTGTGATAGCATATATGTGATTAATTGCAATACAATAACATGTGCTTGAGCAATGTAGCTTTCATAGTATCAGTAGGATTATTCCAGCTCTGCTGTAGTCTTTTCATTCTGGTATATACCAAACTATTATCTACTTATTTGCAATGTGCACAAATCTAGGGAATCAGTTAAATAAAATGTTAATCACAGATTCTTAGAGACACAGACTAATTTACAATCTCTGGAGGTCAGCTGGTCCAATCCCCTGCTCAAAACAGGACCTGGTCCAGTGAAGTTTTGAGTATATCCAGGGATGGAGATTGCAGATTCCACAGTATCTTTGGACAATCTGTTCTAGTATTTGACCACACTCACAATGACAGACATTTCCTTATACCTCACCAGAATTTCCATGCTGCAACTTTTGTTCATTGCTTTTCATCCTATCAATGCATGTCCAAGAAGAAGTTGGGACCATGGACTTCTGTGTCCAATTTTTTGAAGTGTTTCTTCCCCTTCTGTGGGTAAAAAACAAAAAAAAACCTCTGTGGTAATTGAAGTTAGCAGCTTCAGAAGCATTCCAATGTCATTAGCAAGTATTTCCCCATTTACTGAACTGTAATAGTTTCTTAGTTTTTACTACCCTTTCTCAACATAAGAGCCAGCTCTCAGAAATGGAACGTGCAAGGAGAACAAAAGAGCAAGGGAAATTATCCTGACAAAAACAAACTATAATGAGCAGTTTTAATACTTTTTAGGTCCTGACCCTTTCAAAAAATGTCTTTTAGGACTTGCTGAGAGATTTATCTGCCTGTTTATTTTTTCACAGTGTTTTAGAAGCTCTAGTTGTCAAAAATGTTATTATGCTATTTTTCTGAGTAAGAGCAGACAAGATCCTGTGACCTCATTCATGGAAAGGATCTAAATAAATAAGAATACTATGTGCACAGGAACCCAACATATAAATAATGAAATATATATGTGAACGTACTGTTAAAACATCCTTGGAAAGATTTCCTAGAATTAATGTGGTTTCTGGAATCATCTAGGATCTACTATTATTACTGTTATTGTTATTGTTACTGTTATTGTTA
>NW_009221016.1:0-10761 GCF_000690835.1 Fulmarus glacialis | reverse complement strand
TGATTCTATGATTCTATGATTCTCTGAAATGCAAACAGGCACAGTTCATAGCTGAGCTTGTTTTTGGCTTCCTCCTGGATGGAGGAAGGAATGGAGATACTCTGGACATGCAGCTGTTTGTTAGTTATATTTATTTGCAACATATCCCTTAGATATTGCACACACAGTATTTTGGAGTTACAATATTTCTGCATTGAAACAGGAATGTTTATAAAATTCCAGAAAAATACAGACACATCTTGTTCTTCCCATGCTCTGTGACAAATTCAACTGTATCTAGGTCTTTTCTGCCAGAAACAGTAAGAATAATTAAGCAATGGGGTATTAAGTTTTTCATGCTGCCATCTTTGTTCCAATCTCAGTTAATTGCTGCCAGTGCTGTCCAAAATGAGCATAAAGGACTGTCCTGTGTCTTGTCCTTTTTTTGAAAAATGGCATGTGTCTTATGTATCACCTCTGCCATATCTCAGCTTCAGCTCAGTCTTCCTCTTGCACTACCACATTTAGCACCCTACTCATTCTAGATGTTCTCTTGTGTTTTCCAGTTGGTCAACATCATCTTTGAAGTGCAGCACTAAAATTAAGTGAGGTGTTTGAAAGGAGTGTTTGAAGGTCTGCCAAGAACAGAAGAGTTACTTATAACTTTTATGGACAATGCTTCTATACGTACATACATACATACTATATATATGTAAATATATATATTTATATACATACATATCTCCAAGCATATCTTTGCTTTTGTGCAAAAGCATGGTGTTATCAGAGTCCATTCAATTAATGAACTGTAAAGTCTCTTTTATGCTGCTGCTCATCTATATTTTTGAAGCCTGTCTTCTGATGATGAGAAACTTAGCTTGTTTGACACTATTTGTTCTGGACTGTAAATGGTCAGGAGGAAAACAGCCGTGCTTTTTTATTTCTCTCTTCTCCAGCAACAGGTGGAGTACTTGGAGTTCATCAGAATCTGAACTCTACTGTTTGAGCTGTGTTTTTATTTGTACTTTAAACACAGTAATTTAACCAACAAAGGGGGAATGTATTTTAAAACAAACAAACAAAACCGATATTTATCCAATTTCTTTTTTGTAGGGATGGGATCCAGCCTTTGATAAACATTTTTTGTTAGCCTTTTCTCAGTTTGTTGTGTTCAAGCTTAGTTTTCCTTTTTGAATCTGACACCTCTGGGACCTATGTATTCTTATCTCTGTAGAACTGTGTATCATACTGTGTTATTAAAAAGAAAGCAAAATATTTTATCCCCACCAAGAAAAAAGCTGTGTGTCCCTTCAATTTCCTAAATCTAAATAAAGGAAGTAGTAACTTCCTTTTTTATTGTAGTATTTCTTCTCCCACAGCAAATAAATTGCTTTCATATCGATAAAAGGAGGATGAGAGAAGAAAGAAGGAAGTGAGAAAATAAAGTTTTAATTGAATATATAGCTATATATATTATATCTATATGTTGATATTAATTTCATGTAAGGCCTTTACTGGTTTAGCACACTAAATTATCAGTTCAAGTATATAATTTCAGTTTTAGTTTCAAGAAATACCCACTGCCAGTAATATTCAGTATCAAGAGTGCCATTAGTGTCAGATGTTTCATTCTTATATTGAACATGTGGTTTATGATTCAAAATGTGATCAACTTTCTACCTGTAGCTGTGCTTCAGAATTTCTGTATGATTTTATTCAAGCATTGCAACCTTTCCATGACTCCATTTTTTCTGCATACAATAGAGTACTTTAAAGTGGTGGGGATTAAATCAAATTGCCATAGCTAAACTATTCACAAAAGCTGTAGGAACCTATAATCTTTCCAGGCTGTCATAAAAATGGATCCACCTGGAATTCTCTCCAAACACTAGAGGGTTAAGAGATGCTTCAAAGTCTGGTAAATTGCATGTTATCCCTGCACTTCCTGGGTATCTGTCAGCTCTGGATTAAGTATATGTAAACAAAAGGAAGCTACACAAAGAAATGAGCGCTATCAAATAGAAAATTTGGAACCAGTCTCAGCCTCAGGTAGAAATATGGAGTTTAGAACATGATAATTGCCTTTTTCCTATGGTTGTTCACCTAGATATGTGAACATATATATCATACATTTATATATGTTTATAAACACATAACATGTGAGTTTAGAATGCAAATATGATACATTTAGGAATTTATATCAATATTGTTCATTATGGTCAAATAAATGCTAACTGTTATGAAGATTATAGTAGTGTTCAGAGAAATAGTTTACTCTACTATACTATTGTGACAGCTTCATTTTTAATGACTCTATGGATTGTCTTCCAGTGCTTTCTGTTACTACATGTGTGAGCTGTATATTAAAAGGCTGGTTGTTTTTTTCCCACTGGCTTCACATTCCTGGACGGTGAATTTTATTTTTAACAGAAGTATGAAGAATTGCTAGGATGAATCTTTCCAGGGGAAAAGAGAAGTTGAAAGATTTTAGAAGAGGCTTTAATTTTTATCCTCCTCTTGTCAGTAGAAGCCTTTCCAAGGTCTTCCCAGAAGAATTAGGCTATTTTAAAAAGTGTCAACTGGATGAAGAATTTTAAACCTGCTCAAAATATCAGGGGAAAAAAAACAAAAACAAAAAACCAAACCACTATTTCCACATGGTGTTGGTAGACCAAATCTTAAAGGGTAAACAGATTTCTTTCAGAACTTGCTTTGTCATGCCAGGCCCGTGTCTGTGGCCTTTTGAAGAAATCCTACCTCCCCAGAATATTAGTTGTTAAAACCCCACACATAGGACAAAGATGCTTTGTAGGTATTGCTTTTCCTGAGTTTAAATTTTTATATCATGAATATCACAAATGTCTTGTCACAAAGAAACTTGATTTGTTTATAAGGCTATATCATTACCTGTTCCAGTTAAGGTGCTCATAAAGATTTTGGAAATCTGTTCTCTTATTTTGAAAAAAATTCCTTTTAATTTAATTTAAAGTGTATGTGCAACTGTATGCACAAATTACTGTTTGTTCAATGGCAACTATGCCAAACAACAACAACAAAGAATCCTCTGTGCCCCCCGCCCCAAATCATTTTGATCAAATGGGCAAATCAGACGTACAGTTTGGTTATCTCAAATCACATTATTCTTCTGTGAATACACTTTGTATAAGATAAGATAAGCCTGTTTCTAAACATTGCATTCAAATATGAAAACTGAAGTGTGTAATCTGTAATTTCACTTTTAGTCATACCTGTGAACAAGACTTTATGATGGAAGTAGTCAAAGACTGATCATTAATTTGGCATGAACATGTTTCAGTGAAATAATTTTTAAATTTCTATGAAGCCAACGGGAAAGGCAGACCTACTTCAACTTTCTCAGTTCTGCCGTGAATTTGAATTACAAACACTTTCATGTCCAATCTCTGTTGTCTTACTTTACTTCATACACTTTAAAGTGATTTTTAGAGAATATTTCCTTTCAGGTTAATATAATATAACTTTGACTCAAAATTTTAATTTGTGTGAAGTGGCTCTGGTGATCTATAGAGTTTAAATAGTCCATTCCTTTTTTTTTTTTTTTCTTCTTAAATACCGTTAAGAAAGAGAGAATTTCTTAAATCATTTAATTTGTGTATCCTAGCACATTCCTTTTTTATTCTGTCTGCTTTCTAGATGTATAGAAACAAAACTTGCTAGTGCTCAGTCTTTACCGGCAACTTCTGCTATTTTAATAGCCCAGATAAACTACTAATTTGAATTAGAATTTGTTTTACATTGTTATAACTAGTGATGGTATAGTTATCAGTGGAATTTGATAATGTTTGTGCTCCTGTTGGTTCCTCTTATACAAACAAAACCAGAGAAAGGAAAAAGAACTGCGCTTACTTCATTCATCAGTTATTAACATCAAGAAGGCTTACAAAGTGTGTTTTAGTACTTCTGAGTTCTGTTTTGCCAAACACTTTCAGCACAGAAACTGATTATCATTTCAAATGTCATAAGAACTTGCACAAATTTTGCAGACTCTGCAAAGGTGATTTGCATTACCTCACACAAATTATTTTTATTGACAGCTGGCTAATTTAACTTATTTCAAACGGATTAATTGCTAGATATATTAACACTCTAGTTAGATCTTTGATGCTGATATGGAGATTTAGTTGCATACTTCTTCTCAGTGATATAGTGATATATAGAGTCTTAGAATGACTGACAATTCCAATTTTCTGTTAATTTGATTCTGGTGTGTTTAGGGATTGTCATATGATAAGTATAACTAGGTGTAATAATTCAATTTATTCTCATATACACTGCTCTGTTTCTAAGCTGGGAAGGTTCAAATTCTATTAAAGATCAGAAAAAAAAGATTTTAAGAACTGTGTCTGCTTTGTGAGTAATCTCTGTGGGTCACCAATTACTTTGCTGAAGTACTACTTGTTTTCTGTGAGGTAGAAACATGAGTATTCAATGGTCCTTTTGTGTGTATTTCTATCTTTGGTGTATCCTTAAGTGTATGTAATCAAACACAGATGTACTGTCTAAAGCTTCTGAGAGTTGTGGCTTGGGTAAAAATCCTTACTTATTTCTAGAGCTGTTTAACTGCTGTGCAAATCAAAGAATCATATTTCAAAATACTTTTATTTACTTCTATTCGGTTACCAAAGACAGTGCTTATTTAATACAATCTGCTTTGTTTTATAAATATTAGCTATAGAAAACACGAGTGAATAACTTTCTCAAGGTGACAATGGAGGTGCTTCTCTTTTTTGACACAATACTTACTCAGAAGCTAGTAATTTGGGCCTCAGTTGAAAAAAATTAAGTAATAAGTAAACAGAATTAACTATCTTACAAGAATTCTTTTCGAAATACCTAAAGCTTTCAAAAAGCTTTAGTCCATAAGCATTTAGTCCATAAGCACCAATTAGTTGTCAAGCACATCTTATGACACACGTTTGAACATCAACTGTCCTAATGCTTTTTAGCTGGTGGAGATTTTCCTCCCTCCTACCCACTGATAGCTACAGAATCTTCTTGTTCTGGGGTGTACTTCATGCTCTGTGTTGTGGTTTAACCTGGCAGGTAGCCAAACACCACGCAGCTGCTCACTCACTCCCCTCCCCCCCCAGTGGGACAGGCAGAGAATCGGAAGGGTAAGAGTGAGAAAAACTCATGGGTTGAAATAAAGACAATTTAATAGAACAGAAAAGGGAAAATAATAATGATAATGATAAAATATATACAAAATAAGTGATGCACAATGCAATTGCTCACCACCCGCGCTGACCGATAACCAAATAGCGATCGGTACTTCCTGGATCACGCCTACCATTCATATACTGAGCACGAAGTCACAAGGTATGGAATACCCCATTGGCCAGCTGAGCCGGCTGTCCTGATGATGTTCCCTCCCATCTTGTGTACCTAGCTCAGTCAGTAGGCATGGGAGCTGTCCTTGGACTAGGAGGGCACTTAGCAACAACTGAAAACATCAGTGTGTTATCAACATTCTTCTCATACTAAATCCAAAACACAGCACTAGGAAGAAATTTAACCCTATCCCAGCCAAAACCAGGACACTCTGGCGTATACTCCCTCTTTCAGGGTGCTGCTGATGTTGGTACATTGCCACCTCAGTGCAGCAGAGAAACAGCACTCAGAAAGATTTTACTGATGTTAGAATTCTGGGGGAGGTGGACTCCAGTGTTCCCAGGATGAGAACCACCTTTGGAAAAACCTGCATGTTCTATTGACAGCTCTCTTTGGTGGTATAAACTAACAGAGTACTAATAAATCAGGTAGTTTCTGGCAATAGAAATATTATGTCAAGGAGAAAGACAGTAACGTTGAATTTCTAAACCAATGTGTTTCTGTTCGTCCAAGGGAAAACTATTTTCCTTCCGCACCACTTTTACTGATGGCCTATTTTATTCTCATGTTTCCTGCTCTTAAATGTCTATGTTTCGAGGAGTGGTTCTACAGAGATAGCTTGATTTTTAATACCTGGTCTGGTGATGTTTCTACTAAAAGTGCTGCTGCTAGAAATATCTTCTTGCTTAGAGTTCAGGGAAAGCTGGTACACAATAGCCTGACTTCATTCTAAATCTGATTTCACACTCTCCGGTTCCTATTCATTGTTTTTCATATTAACTTTAGATAAGATAGGAACACAAGGTGGAGGCACAGTATTTTCCCCAAGATTTTTCCCTCTGGATGTAATTTACTAAGTTTAATAAAAGCTAAATGTAAGAACAAATTATAGTATGCCTTTCTGTTGTCGGGTCATCAGAAGTTTCTTGTAATTTAGCTTTTCCCCATTGTGTGCTTCAGATGTACTTTTTCAAAATTTCTGTTCTCTCTTCATGATGCAGAGTGGGTCTGAACAGAACAGTGAAACTGTGGAGACGAACCTGAAAGCTTCCCTTGAGGGATGTTGACATCAGGTGGTAAGACTAAGTGTGTCCCAGTGTTGCCAAGGAATAGCATAACACCTACTTGTGCAGGAGGTTGATGCATGTGTGTGGCACTTCACAGAGAGGGGAGAACTTTTTACTGCTCTGCACATGATGCTGTGGGTAAATTGTCACACTGTGAATTTACACTGTGTGACTATTAAGTCAGTTCTCTGTTGTATAGTATCGCTCTTCTCCAAAGGAGTACTCCCTCAGGAACACACGGAGCAAATGTCACTAAGCTCCTTGTACTTCTTGTACCCTTGTGCCTTGCTCATACTAACTAATTTTTCCTAAGCTTCCTCCCTGCCTGAAAGTCTGATTGGAAAGATACTGCCTGGGGTCATGCTTTGGACTGGTGTGGCTCAAAGACCATCCTCTTCTTCTTTTTCTCATCCTCAAAAGTGAATCTAGGCCATCTCAGACGCATCTTGCAAAAAGTACCTTCATGCAAAAAGTTTATTTGAAAATACAGAGGAAAAAAGCAAACATCACTAAATACCATATGCAGCTTACTATCTGGATAATGGTCTCTATTTGTATTGGTCTCACAATACCTGTCTATCCATCTGGCTATCTATCTTTCAAAAGAAAAAAATGCTGCCATGTGTATGTCATCTTTGTCAAGACTACCTTTTCTACCTTCCAGTAAGAAGATTCATGAGGAGCCTCTTTGCAGTAGTTAGGAATCTTTCTATTTCACAGCCTCAGGTAGTCTCAACACAATCGGCCCAAGTACATGAACAACAAAAGGGGTTTTGTTTGTTTGTTTTCACTTTGGAAGGCACCAGTGCTTCTTTTCTAACATTGTCTTTTTTGCGTCTGTCAATATCTTAACAAAATGCACACTTTCTTTAGGAGGATTTTTGCTCAAATGTTGCAAAAACTTTCGTAGGAGTCATTTGTTTATTTATACCAAGTACTTAGTTTAATGCCACCTTCTATATTCAAATCTGATGAAAAGACTAGTTTTGTGTGTTGCTGTTTTCATTAGATAGCTGTTTAAATCCTCCTTTTTTTTTTCTTATTACAGTTGTATTATACTTGCAGCATTTATTTTCCTGGCTATTAGCTGAACACTTTTGTGCTGGCAGCCAAGGACTAATGCATTATGGGAACACAGAAGTGGAGAAAACCTTCTGAAGAAGTCTTTAGCAACCAAATTGTAAATATTTTTCATAAACTGAACAATTTTCAAATTAAAAATATGCTTTTTAGACTCACTCTTCCTGATGGGAAGCTGATGCAAAAACTCCTTTGTCTGTTAGTAAACCAATATTACCCATGCTTATTTCCTGCCTTCAAGTATAATTAAATGTTTCATACCCTCATTTCCTGTCTCCTGATCATCTTCATAAGGAATAATCGTATCTCCTTTGCTAAACTCTTAGCTTATCACCATGTGACAAATGCAGCTGTGTGTGAGCTAGCCTGATGCCAGAGACCTGTACCAATTACCTCTATCAGAGGGAATGACTAGCCTGACCATGAGCCAGGTTAACACAACTCTACAGCTTCCAGTACGCTCCTGTTAATTGGATGTCCCCTCAGACCGCAGTTTTGGTCATTTTCAGCTGGCAGCATCTCTGATTCCTGACTGCAAACCCATCGCTGACTGCTTGTTCCCCGTCTTGTGTCAGCACAAGAGTTCATACGGACATTTCCTACTCTAATGCGTTCGATGGCCTCATTAGCTCTTACGCCTCATCAAAAGAAGTGAAAGCAAGTAAGAAGGAAGAAGGGATCAGTTTATGCCAGGTTAAATTGACTGTGGAACTATGACAGTAAGACTGAAATCAATTGAGACAACTAAGATGGTCTGATAATAACCTGTTGCCATAATTTTTTTTTTTTTTTTTTTTTGGACAGCCATCCTGTTTGAGTGCACCAGAGCTTTGGGCTACAGTACTCTTCTTTTTCTGCCTCTGTAGAAAGAAGCAGTTGGGGCCAATACTCAATTTTTTCATTGGGCAGTAGTGGCAAGGGTGGCTCATTGTAACCTCCTAAACAAGAAATATGTTTGTTGTTCTCGTTCTGTTTTTCCAGGTGGAACACAGATTTTTAGGTAATTTAGATGTATCTGATTTTACCTGTCAGTTCATTGTTCTCTTCTGCTGAGCCAAAAGTGAAAATGGATAGCACAGAATCTTGTCATCTTTTAAACCGTGTTTCTATATTCTATTGCTAGGGATTTAAGGTCCAGGTGAGCCTAAAATCAGCAAAAATTAATCTGGATCTGGAAAATAGGATTGAAACACTAATTTGGAAAGAAATTCTAGTTTATTTTATTCCACTAGCTAGGCGTTTTTCTGTTTTATTTCTGCCTGCATTAAAATATATTGAAAAACAAATGTGTTCCAGTCTGAGCTGTGTAAAAGCTGACTGAAATATCTTGCTTATTAATTTTTTGGGACTATGAGTTCTGAACAGTAGTGAAATATACAATAAAGAGCAGAAAGGGAAAAGGGTCAGGGCACTACTGGTCTGACAGTTCTGTTGCACACTTTCTGCAAGACCCTGTCACTGTTTTTCATTTCCTTGCCTTAGCTTCCTACCCGTTGTGTTACAATATTAAGACTTTTTACTTCAATTGGTAATTCAGGATGGCCTTTCCAAAGAACTGTAGTACTAAAGTTCCGAGTCTCACAACCCATGAAACGTAAAAAGTCATAGTTAGGAAAACTTCATATGAAAATAGGATTGCTCGTTCAATCCCTATCTGTCTGTCCAACAGAGAAGTGAAAAAAACAATTCCTTATTGAATACTTAAGACACTGGTTACCATGCTATTTCTCAACAAGCAGATTTGTGAAATTCTATAGCTGTTTTGATTTGGCAAGGAAAAAAAAAAAAGTTGTGTAATTCTGACTGAAGCTAACCTTGCCACTACCATGAAAAGGCTATTTGTTTGCTGCAGTCATCTATCTGAATAATAGCTAAAGTAACACTACTTCTTTCCTTCATGTTGGAAAGAGGATTGAATTACACAAGTGAAAAGCATGTTGGTTTTTTTTTTTTTTAAGGTTATTGTAAAATATTCCTTCTCAACTGAAAAACAAAACTAAAAGGACTTTATAAAGCATTCCTCTCCTCTTTTCCACAAGATAAAAGGCCTTAAGGACTTTGTGTTGGTCCTTTCCATTAAGACGACAATCGATATAATTTGCTTATTTAGCAAGACTCAAGGGAAGGCAGAGGACTGTATTTCCTGTAGCACACTAGAGCATCAGTGAGATTGTGATAATTGCTATGAGATAAAGCAAGGTTAGTGGATCGTGTAAATTGAATGGGTTCATTTAAACTGCTTAGGAGAGACAGTTTATTACTTTTGCTGATTATTCGGATTGTTCTCTATTTTCTTTATGTCCATTGTGCCAGACATGTAAAATCTGGCATGTTGGTGTTCATTTTTACATTCTTATTACTGCCTTGTTTTTTTTCTTTTTCAGTGTAGCTGCTATATTAAAGTAGGACAGCTATGTCATAAATTAATACATCTAATCATTGAAATATCATCTTGGGCAGTAGGTTGTCATAGAATCATAGAATCATTAAGGTTGGAAAAGACCTCTAAGATCATCAAGTCCAACCGTTAACCCAACACTACCATGCCCACTAAACCATGTCCCTAAGCGCCTCATCTCCACGTCTTTTAAATACTTCCAGGGATGGTGACTCCACCACTTCCCTGGGCAGCCTGTTCCAAGGCCTGACCACTCTTTCAGTAAAGAAATTTTTCCTAATGTCCAGTCTAAACCTCCCTTGACACAACTTGAGGCCATTTCCTCTCGTCCTATCGCTGGTTACTTGGCAGAAGAGACCAACCCCCACCTCGCTACATCCTCCTTTCAGGTAGTTGTAGAGCGCGATGAGGTCCCCCCTCAGCCTCCTCTTCTCCAGGCTAAACAGTCCCAGTTTCCTCAGCCACTGCTCATAAGACTTGTTCTCCAGGCCCTTCACCAGCTTCGTTGACCTTTTCTGGACATGCTCCAGCACCTCAATGTCCTTCTTGTCTTTGCTATTATACTACAAATTTGATTACAGAATGGAATTACTAAAATTTTCAAGACAAAGAACATAGAGGTTGATAATGAAATATAATGATAACATAATAATAATAATCTTTGCTGACTTTATAGTCCTTCGCAGTATGAAGACTCTTTAGAAATTATAGGGGAAATTACGTGTGTTTATAGAATAACTAATAAAGAAGAAACTTCAAGATACTTCTTTACTAGGTTTCCTGACTAAGTAGTTAAATGCCACAACTACCTATGTGTACTTAGTTTAGGTTTTACTTTTAAGATAAAATGAAAATCTACCAGCCTTA
>NW_009221015.1:0-1168 GCF_000690835.1 Fulmarus glacialis | reverse complement strand
ACGGCAAGAGCACCGTCATCGGCGTCCTCGACATCTACGGCTTTGAGATCTTCGACACCAACAGGTGACCCTGGGGTGGGGTGGGGGGGACACGGGGACACATGGAGGGACAGAACCTGGGAGGGACATGGGGGGAGGTTGGGGATGGCCGGGAGGGACACAGGGAGGTGACAGGACCCAGGAGGGACACATGGAGGGGACAGGCCCTGGGAGGGACATGGAGGGGAAGGGACCCAGGAGGGACACATGGAGGAGACAGGGCTTGGGAGGGAGAATGTCCAAGGGACGTGTGGAAGGGATGGGACCCAGGACAGAGAGGACCACAAGGGACACGTGCAGGGGACAGGGCTTGGGAGAGACACGTAGAGGGGACAGAGCTTGGGAGGGACAGATAGCAAGGGAAGGATGCCCAAGGGACACGTGGAGGGGACAAGACCTAGGAGGGACACGTGGAGGGGATGTGACCCAGGAGAGGTAGGACCATGAGGGACACATGGAGGTGACAGGACCAGGAGGGAGACATGGAGGGGTTGGGGTTTGTGAGGGACACGTAGCAGGGGGAGGATGCTCATGGGACACATGGAGGGGACAGGGCTCGAGAGGGACACGTGGAGGGAATGGGACCCAGGACAGGCACACGGAGGGCATGGGACCCAGGAGAGACATGTAGAGGGACAGGACCATGAGGGACCCATGGAGGTGACAGGATCCAGGAGGGACATGTGGAGGGGACAGGGCTTGGGAGGGGCACATAGCAGGGGAGGATGCCCAAGGGACATGTGGAGGGGACAAGACTAGGAGGGACACATGGAGGTGACAGGACCAGGAGGGACCCACGGAGGGGACAGAACCAGGAGGGAGACAGGGAGGGGATGGGGTTTGTGAGGGACACGTAGCAGGGGAGGATGCCCAAGGGACATGTGGAGGGGACAGGACACGGGAGGGACACATGGAGGGGATGGCACCCAGGAGGGACAGGACCACAAGGGACCCACGGAGGGACAGGACCAGGAGGTCCCCAGCAGGGCCATGTGGCTCAGGGGACCGTGGAGCAGGGCAGGGTGTGCAGGGGACATGGTGTGGGGCTGGGTGGCGGTGGTCGGCCTGACCCCCCGCCCGCAGCTTCGAGCAGTTCTGCATCAACTACTGCAACGAGAAGCTGCAGCAG
>NW_009221014.1:0-4340 GCF_000690835.1 Fulmarus glacialis | reverse complement strand
CCCAAGGTGGGGCTCGAACCCGTGACCCTGGGATGAAGAGTCCCATTCTCTACCGGCTGAACGTTATTCTCATGCTAAATCCAAAACACAGCACTATACCAGGTACTAGGAAGAAAATTAACTCTATCCCAGCCAAAACCAGGACCGGTGGTGAAAATTAACAATGAGCAATATTTACTTTAGTACTTAAGCCTATAAGTGTCTGCCAAAGTAATTTTGTTATCAGCAGACAAAAACAAGGACTATATTCTTTGCACTCAGCCTTAGGATGCACCACTACCAACACTACCACTCATTTGAAAGGAGATTGCATCTCAAAACTTAAAAAGAGTGCTTGCAAACAGTGCTGTGCAGCCTGCACAGGAGACTACTGTGCTCAGAGACACAGACCCCAGAGGTAGGAGTCCCCTCACTTAACTTCAAACACCTACCATATAAAAGTCTTCATCTGTGCTTAGCTAGCAGAGAGAAAGAGGCACTCCTAGCCCATAATTTATGTGGCCTGTTGGATATCTGCTTTAGGATCAAGTTAATTTTATCCTGGAAGCGCCTGTTTTTCCTCCAGGGATTACTTGAAGAGTCTGGACTCACTCACACATCGACTTCTACAATGTCTGTATTTGTCAGTCCAGATCCTAAAAGCTTCCGTCACTACACATGCTGACAGTCTTGGAAGCCCCAGCACGCAGCAAAAACATGAGCTGAGATGGAAAGTGTCATCTCAGCAACCGTCTTTCTGGGAAAGGAAAACGTATTGGGAGAAAAACTGCAGTGTCCGTGCCCCTGCCTACCTGCCAACTGATACAGGACCAACACAGGCTTCAGTTACCACTGCCAACAGCCCATGGATTTCATCATGAACGTTAGAGAAAATGAGTAAAATCTGTACAGTGATGGCCCCATCATCTATCAATGTATATCTGATATTTTTCCCCTCACCAACACTGTGGTCTTATTTTTTATAGAAATCATCTCATTCTATACAATACTTTCAAGCAGAAGAACTAATTGATCTTTCTAAGGGAAGTCCACCAATTCTCTCTTGCAGTATTGCCACAATATTTTCCATTTTAAAAAATTAGGCTGAAGTTTAAATGTTCATTAGTTACTTCTACTTTCCCCACAATCTGTTTAAAAAAAAAAAAATTTCTGTGAAGCTTCTTGGTGCTTTGTTTGCTCCTGTTTTGTGGACCACTTTCACATGTCCTAGAGACCAGCTCCCGTCCCTGCACCACGGGCTGAGTAATGCTGCTCCAGACGTTGACACACAGGCTACTGGAAATTGGTACAGTCAGGAAATTCGTATCATTTCTGTGAGGTAAACAGTAAATGAAAGCCCTGGGGAAAGTCTGAATACCAGGGTGTGTTGTTTTGTTGTTTTTTTGTTTTTTTTAAAAAAAAGAGAGAGTTCTTTTCAAAGTATTCTGTTACTACATCACGTTATTATAACCTAGGGTAGTGATGAGATCATTTCCATTACTAAGACAGGTTCTGGGATTTGTTTTTCAGACTAGTGAGAAAGACGCAGTTACATGACTGAGGCATGGCAAACACACACGAGAGAGTTCATCACCTCTCAGGAAGATGATAGCCAATTCTGCTGCCACTGCCGTGAAGTCGAAGATAAATCCTTCCACAGATTACATGGAGCTTCTGTTTAGAAAGAGGCAAATGAAACAAAAACAGACTAGTTGTAAACTCAATTTAAAAATGCGTCTCATGACTGGTCCCCCAGGCTTTAGCTGGGAGCTGAAACACCAGCTGAACCAGAGCTGTAGGAAAGTACTTGATTTCACTGGTTAAACCACCTCCGGACAATAAGTCACAGATATTTTTGACATCTACTTGTCTTCAGAGCAACCACTGAAATGTGGGCTTCCCCACCAATGTCAAGTAAACAATTAGTCAAAAATTTGGTTTTGCTCCCTCAAGGTCACTCCCCTTCTTAGGATACTGCCCTGAAGGACAAGGAGACTTTGATCCACATCAGTATTTTGTATCAGGTAAAGAATAAATTTGAACTTAATCTCCCATCTCTCAACTCCACGTACTAACCATGGGCCATACCATACTCTGAGCTTCCACCTGTTGTGCTAGAAAGTTTCCATAGGAAACTATGTATTTTCTCATTGTCAAATTTTCATACGCTTGAACTTCTGGGTACAAGCAGGAGACAGGTCCTCCTTTGGCTGCTACGCAAGTCTATCCCTGATACCTTCCAGCCCAAGCTGGTCAATCAACTTGGTTCAATTTGAATTCATAGTTCCCGACTATCTAAACGGCTTCAGTTCTACGGCCAATGCTGTCCCCTTCCAAGCTATATGCAAGTCACAGAAGTTGCCACACACCTGAATATCGCATGCCAATTAAAATAGACTTAAACAGAGCCATTTTCTATTACTCCTGAAGTGATGTGCACCTGGAAAGTCATTGCTACATTGCACTGGATTCAGTCCTTTGGTATTGTCAGGAAAATACGCCAAGGAAGAAAGTAGAGGTTACGCAAAATGTCAGTGAAGGCTGCTCAGTGGCTTTGCAGGAATACCTCTGAAGGAAATAGTCAGGGCTCACTCCATACTCGCTATTTTTCCCCTATGTATGACTAAAAGCTATGCACTGAAGTACACGAAGGCAAAAACAGATTGGCTGAAACATTTCCTACTCTGGCTATTATAGGCCAGCTGACAAAAGTAATCTATTCAAAGTATCATGAAAATTCAAGAAGGGCACCTTATGATAACGATGTTCAATAAAATACATTCAAGTTAAGATGAAATCAAGTATGCAATCTTAGTGAAGCAACAGCATTGGATTTTTTTTTTCTTTTTGTCCAATTCTTCTAAGAAAAACAACTCATAAACAGCACTTGGTGCCGAGTCAAACTGGTATTTTTCCAGTGCAGATTAACTGGCCGTGCAGGAGGAGATTAAATTATGTGATTCACGCATAAATATTTCCATTTCTCTTTTGTTATGTACCCCTGCTGTAGCAGAACAAGAGTGCAGAAAGGTGGTCATAAAGGGACAAGGTGGAGATTTTGAGAGACAATAATGGTAGAGGAGCACTTAACCCTACACTGTATATTCAAAACCTTCCCCCTAACAGAAAGAAAATAAAATAAGCACATCAGTTTTAGGTTCACATTTTCTCTCTGAAAGTCTTATTATACTGAACAACTCTTGGTAGCCACAAAGAAGTTGATCCTATGAATCAGCTGTTTCATACAGTAAGTATCTGAGCCTACTGAGGTGCAGAAGACCATCTTCCTGCCAGCAATATCCACTGCAATTAGAAGTTCTACCCACACCATTGCTCCTCACTCGGGATTAGATCTTTATCCAGTTTCAGAGTCCGCATGCCTTCACCTGCAAGGAGCCTCCAAACTGAAAGCTCCACACTCCGCAGTTCAGGTGGCCGAAGGGATTTTCCCAAAGGTGTGACAGCAGGTGCCGACAGACAGGCTCGAGCAGCTCTGCAGGGGTGACACAGCCAACACACAAGTGCTGGAGCCTCAGCAGCTCCAGTTCACAGCCCAGCACAGTCGCTCAAACCCGCTTTTGGCGGCTGCTCGAAGGAAGGTGACTGACTTTGTACCAATGCAAACCACTGAGCTACTGGGGGTCATGCCACCGAGGCAGCAGCTTCTCCAAATGATGCAGCAGGACTGACCAGAGGTCAACCAGGATGACAAACTAACCTCTAGCAGTAAAAGTGTGCAAGTTTGTTCCCGAAGAGGAACATGTAACCCCATGAAAACAAGGGATTATGGCCTGTGACCATACTTCTGATATATGCTTACAGATGCCTGCTGTAAGTTACAAAAAGAACTCTTATGCACATTTTTTTCGTATCAGACCCAAAAGAAAAGCTGCTGTCGCAGACATTTTGTGAAACTTTTCCTTAACAGATGTGTTGTTTTACTTCCCTATAAATTTCAAAATGGATTGCTTCATCGCGCATACTATGTGGGGATAAGTAAAAGCGACGGCAGAGTTTGCAGTAATTGTTGCCAAAATCAGTTCCAGTGACAGCGGGCGAAGGCAAGCACGAACCTAGCACCCCAGGAGCGAGGGACTGATAATGAGTAATGCAGTTTATGTAACTTCTGCAGTCCCTCCTCCCACCGGCTGCACGGCCGCGGCAGGCATGCCCTCGTCCTTCTCGCGGCACCCGTTGCGCTGCTCTGGCACACCTGCAAACGCTTTTTTACCCCTCGCTGCCTTTCTTTTACCTCATGAAAGCTTCGTTTTACGCGCGTATGCGCTTGGGGAGGGCGACTGTGTTCCTGACCGAGCGGCGAGCGGACAGCGCGCCTTCCCCGGCAGCCACGGCCGCGCTGC
>NW_009221013.1:0-6336 GCF_000690835.1 Fulmarus glacialis | reverse complement strand
GCACCTGGGAAAACATAATCCAGCAGTGCTGCACAAGCTGGGATCTACCAGGCTGGGGAGCAGCTCTGCGGAAAGGGACCCAGGGGAGCTGGTGGAGAACAAGTTCAATATGAGGGAACAGTGCACTGCTGTGGCAAAGAAAGCCAAGAGGGTGCTGGGTTGCATCAACGAGGGCATCACCAGCAGAGATAAAGAAATCATTATCCCACTCTACTCAGCACTTGTCCGGCCACACCTGGAATACTGTGTTCAGTTTTGGTCCCCGCTGTTACAAAAAAGATGTGGACAGGCTGGAGAGGGTCCACAGCAGGGCCACAAAGATGATCAAAGGACTGGGAAGCCTGCCATATGAGGAAAGGCTGAGAGAACTGGGTTTGTTCAGCCTTGAGAAAAGGAGGCTTAGGGGAGACCATGTTCCAGTATTTAAAGGGTGGCTACAAAGAAGATGGAGACTCCCTTTTTACAAGGGGTCACATGGAAAAGACCAGGGGCAATGGGTACAAGTTACTCCCGGGGAGATTCCGACTGGACACAAGAGGAAAATTTTTCACAATGAGAACAATCAGCTATTGGAATAATCTCCCCAGGGAAGTGGTAGATTCCCCAACATTGGACACTTTTAAGATTCGGCTGGATAGAGTGCTGGGCCATCTTGTCTAGACCGTGCTTTTGCCAAGAAAGGTTGGTCCATGATGATCCTTGAGGTCCCTTCCAACCTGGTATTCTATGAATCTGTGATTATAGCACTGCCTTTCTACCCAGTATAAACAAATGTTTCTCAATTATTAAGGTGATTCTAAAGTTCCCATAACTGATCAGATATGTACTACTTGTTTAGCTAGTGTGAGAAGCAAGAAAAGGACAGCTGCAAATACTGTTTTCACAGCAAAACTAAGCATATGAGACAATAAAAGGCACATGCAGTTCTTAAACACATTTTGATTTTGATCAAATTTTAGAAGCTTGACGAGAGAAGTTCAGACAAAGTTTAACTTTTTCTAACTAAGTTCAGCAAGTAAAGAAACATTTGTCAATAAGTGAATTACTGTCATTTCAAACTATGCTTTTTGAACATGCATTAGCAGTGGTTAAGCATGCATGATCATTCGTTCAACCCTTTAAATACGACCACATCACCACATTACAAAGAAGAAGTGGAACAGACTGAGAAAACTGTACTTTCGATCATAAACGATTTAAGTCATAACATGCCTAATCCTCTTTTTAAAATAGCCTACCAAACCCACAACTTATTCTCCAGGAAACAGGCAGACAAATATTCACACTGCAACATTTGGAAGTGGCACTCCAACTTAATTACAGGATTTCTTTTTAAACATAAAGAAGTTTAGGTCCCTAATTTACTTCAAGTTGTGGTAAAATGAAAACTGGATTATCTCCAAATTAAGTTTCTAAATCCTTGTTAAACCTTACAACTGCCTTTGGCAAACATGATATATCAATGAAATATGACCAACGTCCCCCCACCTTGTTAGATAAATGCTAAATAGGAAAAGCCTAGAAAAGAATGAATGTAGGAAATAGAATCGCTTCAATTTTGGGGGCGAGAATAGAAAAATTTGTATCCTTTGCCTCTTATTTTTGTCAGGTCCAGAGAAGCTGTCCTACAGCTAATCTTACACTTAAATTACTGCTCATGCTCCTCTGTCAGATACGAGTATGGAAAACCCACACCATCAACAGATTATGCATGCAAGAATCCTAATACAGGTAAATCATAATGGCATCAAAGTCTTCTTGATAAAAAAATTTTGTATCAAGATTCCAGAGTTGCACCGATATGCCAAGTAATAACCATAAATAATCCATTAGTAGGGGGTGGGGGAGCACAACTCCCTCATATAGGTGAAGTTCAGTATTTGCTGAAACTAGGTACAACTGTTCAGCAACTACAAGATTTGATTTATGCAGCTTAAAAGATATCCTATTTTCACAACCAATGTACAAATTTTAGTGCAACAGAACAGCAGAGACTGGGTGTTCATTCCCATAATTCTAAAATGAAAGTTCCAAATGTTAACCAAACCCAATCTTTTCTTTACCCATAAACTTAGGAAGACCTATCCTATTCATTATCGTTTATCTGTTTGAACTGTCAACTTCCTTTCATTCACTCATAAAGGAGTAACACTTTTAAGAAATAAAGCAATAGAAAGTCTCCTAACTCCAGGCATATGTCAACTAATTTTAGATGCTCTGAAAAACATTGTTGTAATTTTCTTTAAACTGTTACTCCTTGTTGCAGTTTCAAATAAGTAACATGTTTCATCCTTTCCACCTGGGCAATTATTTAATTTAATGAGCCCTGTACACATGAAAATACTCCTGTGATTAATATTACATTTTTGAAAGCTAGCTGTCAGTAAATTTCAATTTCTGAGTGTCTGAAAGAGCTACCAAAAATTGAGAGCATCAAAACATGGAAAAATGTAGTCACCTGATGTTTACACAGGCAATGTCTCTTCTTCAGTTATGAAAGTTTTGAGAAGTTTGAACACAAAAGCAACCCAGAAATTTCAATTTCCTTCTTCCAGCTTCAATAAGTTAAATAAAGATCAGCTCCAGAGAAGTTCTATGCATATGAGGAAGGACAGATATTTTTCTCTATATCTAGATAATTAAAAATATTTTCTGAACAAAAAGATGGAAAGTTGCCAGCTCATGCTAGATATACACACGCAGAGGGAGGAGACTAAGTAAATATTGCACAACAGCTCTCCTGAAACTGAGCATCCAACTGTATGCCAAGCAGAAGAGTAGCGCTGCGTAAACATATGAATAGAACTCCAGATGGAAGCATGACAAGTCTCAGTGTCACTCATATCGCGTAAATGCATAAGACAATATGTCTTACATTTACTAGAGCAAGCCTCTTCACACAGCTAAGATTATTAACCCTGAATACCACCAGCCCTTACATGTTACAAAAGCTCTTGAAAAGAAAGGAATCCTCCTCACAGCCATTCTCAAAAGCTACAGGGAACGCAAGCAATTAAAAAGATAAAATAAAAGAAATTCATCAAAGCCAATTTAAAGACACATTTTTATATCCCAGAACTTCCAGAGTTACCAAGCACAGCATTACATAGAGACCAGTTTCAGCGATACATAGAACTTCCAACAGTTTAATCAAATTAATTTAAAACAATAAATAAATAAACACTGACTGGCTTAGAAGTGACTTATTTTTGTTGACTTGACATAGTTTAATAGACTTACAATTAACAGAAGTATCACTTGCACCAGTCAGTTTAAATACAATGTCAAAGCTTATGCAACACTTCCTAAGCAGTGCTAGAAAACAGTAAGTCAATGATAACAAATGCTTTTCATTCTACTGTATCAGTATGAGCGTACTCAAAGTGACAAAACGCAGCTATAATGGAAATAACTTATGAAAGTGTTCCTTTTAAATTACATCATTGTTTTGATGTAGCACAAACATAGCAGCAAGCACCCAATGTTTTATGACAACATCTTAATTAGGAGTTGGGAATGTTTGGCCATGTGACTTGAATGCCTGAAACTCAGTCATAAGAATCAAAGCCACTTATAGCCTGTACTACTAGTTCATAATTTTTGATACCACAGAAAAATAACTGTATCCTACTGACTTTGAAAGCTGAAACTGCTGCTCTAGTGTGTTGTGCTCTACTAGCAGACCCTACATTTTTCAAGTGACAGTAAAATTTTTCAAGTGACAGCACAGGTCTCTGTACTTCAACTTTACACATCCTGAAAATAGCCTTGTTTATCTCTCAATGGCCTCTTAGAAGCAGTCAATAGATGGCAGGCCCATAAAACATCCATTTTTCTTACATTCTCTAAGGAAAAAAAAAATTGCAACTCTTCAAACACTTTTAAAAACAGTACAAGATGAAAGTCTGATGATAAGCTTCAAGACTATTACAACAAAGAAGCTAAGAATCATTTTGTTTATGTGAGCACTTTTAGGAACTTCTTAAAAGACAGCAGCCTAAATAGTGTGTAAGAAATCGATACACATTCACATATATGTTACTCCCCTTTTCTGAAGAAATCAGTTAAGTCCCTCAAGTTTCTGATGTCTTTTCCTATCAGTTACAGCGAATTACCAAATCAGGAGAGAGCATCCTACAGCTCAAGATCCAGACTTCCACTTCCAATGCATAATTTCAGCTGCAAATTGATGACAGCATGTACATCTAATAATAAAGTATTAATTAAGTTTTGAATTCATTTTCACATCAGTGCTTTAGAAAGTATAGTTATCCCATTCCATAGGTGACAAAAACATTTTGCCTGGTTACCTAGAAGGGCAAGGCAAAAGCAAGAAATAGAAGACAATTCTTCTGAAGTTCTACACAATATCACCTTTCTTTCTACTTATGGATTTCTCTTCATTATTTTTAGTCAGTATGCATTCAGTGCATTTTAACAGCAATCATCTAATTTCCATCTTAACTTTCTCACCACATTTCAAAGCATATATAGATTGTATCCCAAGTCTTCCAAAGCAGTAACTCCGAACAACAACCTATTCTGAAAAGTTAGTAGAAATGGAGAAGCCTAATGATTCAAAATGCACAAACCTATAATTTATGCATGGTTCTGAGGATATCTAGAAACTCAATACTTCCTGACTTTAAAAATCCATCATATTTAGACACTACAGTTAATCTTGAAAGATATTTACCCACAACAGCAAAGAAGGAGCAGTCCCTCTTCCTTTTTATTTCACTTCTACACAAAATAAAACCCTGTCCATGGTATTACAAACGTTTCTCAGTCAAGCTTTGCAAGTATAAGACCCTGCTAATGCCTTTCTCGTCATTGCAAGACAAACAAGAAGAATACAGTTGTTGTCCTACTTTGTGTCATTTTTGGAGGCAGGAGAAAACCCTGCACCAACAGAAGAAAACCTCCTTCTCCTGGCACACGTTGCCAACCCACACTAGGAGTTTTGCCAACAGAGCTATAAGGCAGAGACTTTGTAGAGCAGAAAGAGAGAATGGGAAGTTTGTGTAGATGTCTACTACCTCATATTTGCTGGCAGCATTTGTGAAGACACAGACGGGGAAACAGAATGTATGGGAATGGCCCACTGCCTTCACCGACTTAACAAAATTATTGACTTACCAACAAAATAAAATACAACTGATCAGACAAACAGTTAAATGAACGTACCATAGTACAAAACATAGTTAAACAGGGAAGCGTTTGATTTCAGTTGACATAGCTGAATAAAAAACTTCTATTTTACTTTAATCTTGGGAGGAGATAGTAACTTTTCCAATGAAAATGTGACTTCTTATATTAATTTAAACATTATTTTTATGAAAAATAAAAAATCTCCACATATTAATTTAATACTGCTCTCTCACAATGAGGCTTCAAATTAAGCAGATTTGTATGCCAAGAGAGCAAATGTCATAACTTGTTTCATTAAATTTTAATACTCTGTTGAAAGCAAAACTTAGAGAGTCAAAATTAAACACAATGCTGCAAACAAAACATAAAACCTGGCTTGACCTATGCTTTACATTCAAGAATAGTATACTGTATTTGTGAAATTAGTTTTCCCTAAACATTAAGGATAAGTGTTGCTTACACAGAAAAAGCAGACATCCAAAACATATTTCGGTTTTTTTTGTTTCAGTCTCAACAAATAACCATTTATATGTTTCCCCTAGTAGTTGGTAAAGATGCACATTAGAAATTAAACGTGCAGCAAAGAAGGAGCAACATTGTAGCAGCCCGATGATTACAAGAACACTTACTTTAATGTTTCAGACCAGCTACGGTCACAACGAAAACAAGTTTCATTTCATGCGAGGCTCACTAATAATCCAAATACATATCTTAATTTTTTCTCCATGTATATCTATCCACTTAAAAGCGTATATATCTGCGCAGAGAAGACTGATAAATTGCGTTTCTAAAACAGACTGTTGTTTCCCCAGCTGGCTGCTGTTCAGGCTGCACCTTCTGACATGCAGACAGACACAAGTTACCGGTACAGAAGCATGAAGCTCCGAGGGGCGCAGCTTTGCGTTTGCAGGACGCAACTGTTAGGTCGTTGCAGTCGGTGCTGTTCCCCCAAAGAACCGCATTGTTTGGGAGGCTGAAGGAGGAGAGATCGGACTGCAGCCCAAGGCACATCCACGCACCACGGAGACCCCGGAGCGCAGGGTCTCCGCCCGTGTCCGCGCGTCCCTTGTCCCAGCGGCCCCAGGGCGACCAGCGGTCCCTCTCCCCTGCCGTCTCTCCCCAGCGACCCCCGAGCACGGCGGGAGGCAGAGGGCCAGGCAGGGGCAAGGGGCGGTGGTCCCCTCG
>NW_009221012.1:0-4161 GCF_000690835.1 Fulmarus glacialis | reverse complement strand
CTGGAACAGGTTGCCCAGAGAGATGGTAGCCGCCCCATCCCTGGAAACGTTCGAGGTCAGGTTGGACGGGGCTCTGAGCAACCTGATCCAGTTGAAGATGTCCCTGCCCATGGCAGCGGGATTGGACTAGACGACCTTTAAAGGTCCCTTCCAATCCAAACTATTCTATGATTCTATGATTCTATAAAGTTATCCTCAGGAGATGAACATACTGGGTAAAAGTGAAAACAGCTCCTTCATCTAGTAGTGGAAGACTGGAAGCTGAAGCAAGGGAAATTTGATTTGAAATTAAAGCATGTGTGTCAACAGTGATGGTGATCAGTTACTGCAACAGAATACCAAGGATGCATAGTCTACATCCTGGTATGTCAGTACCTAATGGTATTGGATGCCTGTCTACAAAATATGTGGTATCCAGAAGTAAATGTGTGACACTGAAGACAGATAATGTATTTGGGTTGAAACAAGTTGCTTTGATGGCTTCTCCTGATATGAATACAAGCAAAAGAGTCTGCTAGAAGAACTCAAAGTTCTGCATTAGCAGTTCTGACTGAAAGACCTCTAAACAATTTGAAATGGTCATTTATAAATGTTACAGCAGTTAGATTTCCAGAAGAATGTCAGTCTACTCCTGCAAAGATGCAGGGAGCTATTCTTCTGGAAAAAAAGACAGTCCACTTTTAAATGCAATCTCACCTCCCTGCTGTGTCATGCTATACCCGACAGTGCCTCTCTTTTCATAAAGATGTCTAGACATCTGCTAATGCTCATTGCTTTGATGACAACTTATTCCATATGTGTCCTGTCTCAAAAAAATTACACTGCTTGAAACTCTGGCATTTGTTCAGGTTTCTATCTTTCATTGTGTATGCTTTTATTTTGAATCTGAGCACCCCACCCCTTGCTCCTGACCTGTGAATTTTTTGAAATTCAAAAGACCAGTTGTGCATAAACTTGCCCATTTTAAAGCTTTGGTTCCATTTTTGCCCCGCACCTCTCTCACACCTGTTTCAGCTAGAGGACATTGCAGCCTGAGGTATTTTTCTGACAGCCCTTCTCTTCGGTCTATACTGCCTTTCTTTCTTGCCCTCCTACATTCCTGCCTTATTCCCTGCCCTCCTGGCTCTCTTTCCTTTGCTCGTGGCCTCTGTGTACTAGACCTCTCCCCACTATTTTTAGTTTACTCCCACCTTTGAAATGGGAGGTGAGGCTGGCAAGGTGAGTGTTTCAGAGCAGGGGATCTGAGGCTGCAAATCCTCCTCTCATCTGCTGAGCAGCATATGCTGCCTCCAGAGGAGCTGCTTGGACATGACAGCGAGAGGACCTGATCCTCTTGCCACTTGCACTTGTTTTGCTCTGGTGACCTGACATCTATGAAAGAGCAGCTGGGGCCAAGAGGGAAAAGGAGCCAGAAGACGTAAACCTTGGTTTGCTAGGATATGCTGGGGCAGTCTGAAAACAGCAGCGTATTTCCCAATTACACCTCTGCCCTCATCTACAGCTTTCTCTGTTGGCTCTATTTTCAAACAGGGCAGGCCAGGAGTTAGTTACTAAACTTCATCTCTCCCCTTCCCTCCCTCTCAACAAGCCAAACTCGCCTACTGAGTTTATTTATGTCAACCATTTTATACAGGGATCTGTGTTTATGCAGTGACAGCAAAGATGCAAAGTGAGCAACTGTTCCAAAAAGATTTCCGTGGAAGCTTCTCAGCATTGTTTGATGCCCTGGAGAGGTTTCTGGTGCTAACGTGACTCCAGTTCTCTGAGTAATGTTTTCCTTAACAATATTGCCAAGTGTTAATTAAAAAAGAAATGAGAGGTAGTTCTTTGACCTGGTTGTAGATCTGCATTAGAATTGTGTTTGCCATGTCATTTTGAATTTTAAAGGAAAAAAAGAGCAAGAGGGAGAAATCCTCTTGTGTTTTAAAAACACACTGTAATTTTATACATTATGTATCGTGTCCTGAAAATGTCTTGAAAAGACAAAAAGAGAGAAAAGGACATGCATAACCCCTATGCTGATTAATACTTTTCACTGGATATTAATTTGCAGACATTAGCCCCTTTTAATTGACCTTTAGACATATTTTTAGACAGACAGTAAGCTCTGCTGACCAGCGCATATATAATTAGCAAATAACAAGGTGAGGTAGAACTGGTTTAATCTCATTTCATCCCTGAGACTTTATCACTATTTGGCCTAGTTCCCTTTATCCATCCAGAGATAACAACAGCTTTATTTGGCAGTGAATTAAAGAACCAAGTAGCTTTGCATTGTAATATAGGTCAAACAAAACCAGCACATTTGGTGTTGGGCTGCTTGACAAGCAAAATGCCTGGAGATTGTTGGGGGGTGAGGGTGAAGTGGTTGCAAAGGACACAAGAAGATTTTCAGTCTGTAAAAAGTGCAAAATATTTGAAAGATTTTAATTGGAGCCAGCCAGCCGGTCTTGTGGCAGTTCATTGTGCCATCGGGCAGGAGATCAGAGTTTAAATTCCAAACCAGCTGGCAAGGATTTGGAGCAATGTGAAGACAGGATGTTTGGCCTCTGTCCGGGAGGTTTCCCCTCATGGTAATTTTAAATAATGCATCCTATTTGACTCAGGAGCAAAAAACTGGGTAAGAAGGAAAGTGAACCTTGTTTCGCCTCCTTCTCTTTCCACGAGTAGTAGCGATGCTAACACTCATGTGAAAAAAGAGAAATAGATTATATCAGAGATCTTCTTCCCCTCCCCAAATGATCTTTTCAATAGAAACAGCCTGTTTTCTCACCTTCAAAAAACATCTAAGCATTAGGTTATTAGATACCTACTAGTCATCCTGGTTTATTCAGTAAGCAGCCCAGAATTTATTTAATAACTTCCATGATTTTCAAGATTCGTAAAGTCATCTCTCCCTGTGGGCTACAACTGTACTAACTCATTTGCTGTTGCACAAGGTTATTTCAGGACATGCTCTGTCACAGGAAACTAAAAATATCCCAGTACCTCATACAGCACTTAGCAGGTTTTATTAGAATTTTGAGCTATATAATTTCTTTAAAAGTGTGTGGGTGCAGGTATTATTCACGAGTAGCAGATAAGGTACAGTGCTACAACTCCCACTAGTACAAACTCTTGCAGCTTGCATTTCACCAGTGACTGTACTCAGCAATCTGCCCCAGACAAGAGTGCTGCAAGTGAGGTTTGGGTTTTCTAAATATGACACACTGTTTACATGCTGACCTGCAGAAGTGTGCCAGGAAAATAGGGAAGGATGGACTGTAGGTAAAGTAGATTTGGAGGTCTTTTTATTTGATTGTTAAGATAAATAAAATTAAATTTCTTTTTGGGGTAGGGAGGGAGGGAAATGGAAATAATAGTATATTATCTTTGATCTATTGCTGGAACAATCTAATTAGTGGGACTTATACCAATGATCATTAAAAAGAACTATCTCTTACTCAATGAGAAAGCACTCTTTGCCTCTCCTTTCCTCAAAGAACTTCTTGGAAAGAAATCTTCAACTTGATAGCTAAGGGGCTGATCGCTAACCCAGAGCTTCGCTAGGAAGATTGCATCTTGGACATATGGCTCTTTGGAGATTAGTCCTTTACTGACTGACAGTGGGAAAACTACCCTGCGGCCTTAGCTGGAGGGGGTACACTGAGCCCTTCACAGTCTCGAACACTGTCTGGCACTCAGTGCTTCACGTGAGTATATGGATACAAAGCATAAATGTAGGTTTAAATTACAAGCACAAGCCACAATGGTGATTCTGAGATCATGTGAGAAAACACTGGATTTCCCCCACATCCACATGCACTAAAGGAAGCGATACCATCTTCCTAAGTTACACCTGAACAGCTAAATACTCACACCTATGCTATGTCTGCACAAGCAAAATTGATTATATGGACGGAAATTAGCGGGGCAGGAGGCTCTGTCTCTAACTCTGTTGAAGGAGCTCTGTAATGGAGTAGACAATGCTCTTCAGATATACCATGCATTGTAAGGAGGCAGCTCATTATTGTATTGAAACCCCTTTAGACCAATTTAGCATAAAAAAAGGGGGGAGTACTTAAAGCTGTCTTCATGCATCTATGCATGCTTTTAATAGAGAACTAGGCTACAAAAAGCTGACAGGACAGGAATAAAATCATAGAATGATTTGGGTTGGAA
>NW_009221011.1:3810-11429 GCF_000690835.1 Fulmarus glacialis | reverse complement strand
GCACTTGGCCTTGTTGAACCTCATACAGAGGTTCAGATGATCATCACTCGTACTGTTCACTGATATTCACTGAGACATCTTTCTCGGTTATTATTTCTGGATTTTTATTTGCAAGACAGCACTGGACTGATACCCTAACAAGCATCATTCACACAGATCTGAATTCAAAACAGGGGCCTTGAAATACTTTTCTTTTCAAACATAAGCTGAGTTAGAAGTGATGTTATGTCAAGCTGCTTTGAACCAGTTGAGTCTGACCCCCTCTGTTGTCAAGATGACACTTGAATTGATGAAACAACTGCACTTTAAAGTGGAACAGAGAGCCAAACTGGCAGCCTACGAACTGAAAAATATGAAGCGTATTAGCTACTCATATTAACAGTTCAATTACCTGTAACTAATAAAATAAGCTGAAATGTTCTTCTTACCATGATCAACACGAATATTTCTTAACAGAATATGCCTCTCTGGTCTATCTATTATTGTATTTCACATAACACCATATCAATAGGTAATATAAATAGGAAAAAAGGGAACAATTTATTCTTTATTGTTCTTCTCTGACAAAGATAAAGAGCTGAAGCCTTTTAGAAGCAACATATTCTGTCCAAGTTCTCCTAAATTTTCAGTGCCAGAAATATCAGCTCCCTATTTCCTTCATTTTCCTCAAGGACTCTGGCAAAGTCTGGAGTTCCTAAATAGTAATACCACATGCACCTTATGGCTTTACAGGTTAAGAGCTTTGAAAAAGGCCAAAGTTATCTTTCACGTTATTTATAATATTATTAGGTGTATTTTTAGCCAGACATTTTTAGCTTAGTTTTTTTTTTCCTACAGAATTAGAAGCAGTGACTAAAATGTACTATGATGAGAACTTTCAAAGGTCATTACTAAACACAATCAACTGCACCTAAAAGAAAATTGTTGTGTTGTGGATAATTTAAAAAGAATGTCTAGTAAACTATAATAAAAGACATTCTCCCCCATTATTTTTTTAAAAAGTGACTATCTGAAGTTTGCAGTTACCAGGATCTTCTCTCTGATAAATGTTTTAATTGGGAATCTGAATACAGAAAATATTACAGGAAGCTTAAGTGTGGCCAAAGCCATGATTCTCCACACGTATGTAATACAGTTTTTTGTTGATACTGGAGAAAGGAGAATCATTTGATTCCCTTTTCTACTTTTTGAATAATATACATTGCACAACATGTGTTATGGAGGTGAAAAATAACAGGGTATTGCCCATGACAGAGATTTTCATTGAAAGACTCTATATGGTTTGGAAAGTGGGATGCTGTCTATATGAAAAAGTTATGCACCGATTTAATAGGTAATAATAGGAATCACTGTTAAAATATGGAAAAGGGCTGCTAAGAATGGAGAAATACACTTGGTAGCTGGGGAAAAAAAACTTTGAGAGTTAATCCTCTTTTGAAATAAATTAGTATCCCTTAAGAAACTGATGAAAAAGAAAGTTTGAAAAGCTTCTAGGTGTATTTATAAATCTCAGAATAAAGCCAGGAGGCAGCTGACTTGAAATATTAGAGAGCTTTCATGC
Organism: Fulmarus glacialis; assembly: GCF_000690835.1. NCBI lineage: Eukaryota > Metazoa > Chordata > Aves > Procellariiformes > Procellariidae > Fulmarus > Fulmarus glacialis. The sequence goes on along the minus strand of NW_009221011.1, from coordinate 9,868 downwards.
CTAAAAATTCCTGCTTATTAAAATTGTTAGTGGCAGACATGAAGGGTTAAGCAGGAGGAGAATGATCTCCCACTGAAATCCAGCAGGGACCTAACCCAAATGGAAAATTTGTGCATTCCCTCTGAGGTCCCTTCCATGCCCTTGGGATGCCAAGCAAATACTATCTCAAGTCCCAAAGGTGCCATATCCCCAGAGGTGGAGCACAGTGCGAAATATATATTCATGCAGACAATTCTCAGAGGCCCCTCCTTATTCCTCTCATTGATGCATGAACATGGGAAAGCCCATATTCCACAATCTGTGACCCCAAAACCTGTAAGGACTATTTCCTGGTACGCTTGAGAAGAAACTCAGCGTTATTCTACTGTATTGGCTCGTAAATCCATAAGGCAGTCTGAGATTCAGTCTTTGCACAGTCCTTAATCTTACTAAGCAAGTTTTCTGCCCTTGTGAATACTGAGTGGGAACTTCAGGTATTAACATAGTCATTAACTCCTTGCTATAAATCAGGAACTTCAGCAGACAGGGTAAGTCTTACTAGTGAGTTGAGAGCAGACCAAATGTGAAATGCACCAGGGCTCCTGCCCCCACCCTAGCTTCCTCTCCCTAACAGGCTCCTGCTTGCTGGGCACAACCAGACAGCCCCAAGTGAGTCTGGTGAGCGTATGAAGCCAGCGGAGCCTTCCCTTACCCACGCAGCCCAGGTCCAAGCTGAGCATCCCTGCTCTGTACTGCAACAGATATCCTGCCTGCCACCAGGGAACAGCTCTGGGAACGTGTCAAAAATTTGAAATCATGTTTCAGTGATGTGTTTCTTCTACAAGTGAGTGGAGAGCTTGCAGGACCGTCTTCCAACCTCAAGTATGAGCCTTCAAATTGCCAAAAGAAATTACAGCAAGAGTGTTAATACCTTTACTCTTCACAGTAATGGTTCCCCTATTTTCCTGCCATTGCAGATTACATTGCTTTTTCTGCTAGCCCTCAAGGGCCATGCACTACAGCCCTTCCTCCAAACACCACACCTACTGCATACACAAAGTGTAATATCATTGTGTGATACTTCCCAGAATCACATTTAATGATCACACTGGTCATTTAATGACCACTCTCCCTGGTCAAGTAAATTCCTAACCGATTCCTGTCCTCATCTGAAAGGCCAGGGGGTAGGAATGTGGCCAGATGTGGGCCACATGAACTGTTCTAGCAGCAGCTCTGCATTCTTGACTGATATCTCTCCTGTGAGTCTCCCCACCAAACCATTAGTGGCACATATAGCAAAGTTCATTCACATTTCTGACCTTTTCATTAATTTTGCTGTTTTCTTCAAAATTCCTACCCACCTTTTGCCTTTCAGGAGAAACTTCTAACAGCTAAAGCATCTCAGATTGTTGTCCCACTGAGAGTTTATCTAAACAACACTAAATCTTATCAAGACCCAAAGGAGATTTACTGAAGGAAATTCTGCATGTTGTAAGAACAGTTGATGGCAGTTCAAAAGATGCCCAAGACCTTAATGTAGTATCAACCAATTAAAATGGGGCCAGTGTGCTACTGGACCTGTTATATATTATCAAAACAACAAGAAATTCGAAACACTGATTGTGCTTAATGAAAATGTGCCATGTCAGTAATATGAAATGTGATAAAAGTAATTATATTTTGTATCCTAATTTCAGGTAGATACTTATTTAGTTAATGGTTTCTATTGTGCGTGTTCGAAAGGATTGTTGAGATTGATTAAAATCCTGTTAAAAGGCTACTGATTTCTAATGCAGAGGAGGTGAGAAAAGCTTATAAGCAATGCGAAATTTCTTGAATGCTTTATACACTACAGACAAAGGGTTTTGATCCAGCTTGTTAAATTCACCAACAACGTTAATGTTTTGGTAGTTTACTCAACATTTCTCTTCAAGGTCATTGTACAAGCGCTGCATTTTCTCCTCTTCTGTGCTCAGTATAAATGTTTAATAGTTCCAATAAAAAACAGAATATAATTATGAACCCTTCTGCTTCCCCGTCTTATCTGACAATATTAAGAGCAGTTCTTAACACAGATATTACAGTTGAATGCCTGAAGTTAGACAGTGTGAATACTCACTTTAGCATTTACTCTTTGTAAAGTATATTTGAAGCAAGGGTAGTAAATAAGCACACAGCATTTGCTATTCATTCTTTGTTGTCCCTCTGTTCAAAAAAAACTCATTCATGGAGCAAAAACATAGTGTGTAAGTGAGCCACAACACATGACAAACATTCAAAGTGAGTATCCAAACAATCAGTGTCTGAAAGCTGTTCAACCCTACTGCTGTTATTTGCTGAATAGATATTATTCCAGACCACAGTCAATCACATAAATTACAACAAAAGAATACTTAATAGAGAAAAAGGATTAAAAGGATTACTTTTACAAGATTTATTATATTTATAAATAAATTTTATTTGCCTCAGTTACTCTGACTGGGCAATCAGTATCTGGAGACAAAGTGAATTAGGAAATAAAGTTATTCTGCAACAGGATTGTGGGTTGTCTAAATTAAGCATGAAGTGTGAAATAAACCTCAGATAAGTTTTTTTTTTTAAGGCATAAAGAAGTAATTATTAAGTACTTGTGCAATGCAAAATAAAAAAAATAATTTTAAAAAGTCCCCAAATACCGTAAAGGTTAACATCCTGTGTAAAGACACAAAGTGTCTTTAAATATGTGGTAGTGCACAGAATATAATAAAACATGAAGAGAAAAAAATATGAACGAATACTCCATACCAGGCACACCTGTATTAAAACATACTACTCATTGAGAATGTTGAAACTACATATTATTAAAAGCTACCTAAAAAACATTCACCAAATACACAGTATGATGCAGGTGAGTACTCAAAGTCAAAGTATGAAGAGAATCTTAGAAACATATTCAGGCACCAAACTTGAAGAAACCTAGTGTACACACACAGATTGCTGGCATCCGTGAGCCATTCAACAGCATTTTGGGGAAGAAAAAACAGCATTAAAAATGTTTTTCAATAAAGGACAAATCCTCTATGACATATTGAATATAGCAAAAGAACAATTTCTCCCCAGTTATACAAAGTATTTGGAAAAACATCATTCTTTGTCTATGATGAATAGGTTCTTGCTAGCTAGGAGAGAAAAGAGAAAAATGAAACAAGGATGTTCAGTAGGAACTGAAAAATTTTCCATAAATTTTTATATGGTAACAACTCTACCTTTTTCAGAAGATCCTTCTAAGAACGTGTTATTGAGGTACCTGAACAATTTAGGTGTTTCATTTATCCTGTGAAAGGGGGAATATTCTTCACATTCAGCAAGCATGTAATAACTTAATGATGATGTAAATCAGTAATAAATGGGCAAAAGAAAAACCACACACAAATAGTCCAGTTGCACATTGCAAAAAACTTTGTTGTAATTTAATGCTTAAGCAACTACTTTTTCAATTTGTCAATAGGCCACTACTTTTTTGTTTAGGTAAAAGCATGAGTTTACTATACCTTGCTGTATTTAAACATCCACTGGATGTTTAATAGAAGCTTCATCCAAGCATGTTGTTAACAGACATGTTGAACTAAAGAGTAAACCAGCTAGGAATATAACATCTAGAAACACAGTTTAATTGGGAAATTTGGTGAATTACATATTGCTTTTAGCTACATAAGACTCCTGCACCATCATCAAAACTGATTTTCACCCAAGAAGTCTGCCTCCAGGCCAAATAAAGGGAAGACAGGAGCCCCTGCTAAAGAAGGAAGGCACTACTAAAAAAAAAAGAAATCACACACCACAAGAAACACTTTGATGTTGTGGTGGAACAGGAAATAAAGCACTTGGTAACCTCAGATATAACTAATGCAACCATGAATAAAACAACTGGAAAAATAGATGCCAACTGCACTGCCAAGCTACAACTGTTTTTCTAGAGTACTCAACTAACTTTATCTAAATCTTTAAATAAATAAATAAATAGTGAAAGCTTATGTAGTTCACATTCCTTTACATGGCTATTGATTCTATTAGTAAAATTCAGTAAAGCATCATTGCCAGCATTCAAACATTATCTTAACAAGTCAATGTGAGAGTGGAAATTTGGCATGGCACAGGGGAATTATTCTGATCCTTTGGGATCTCAAGCAGACCCCTAGAAGTTTAGAATTCTCTGCACCAGAAGGAACAAGTTGCACAATACTTCAGATAAATGCAGTGCTTTAAAAAATCTTTTTATTATTTAAATGTGCACTACCTTCTCTCCCCCCTCAGTTGTTTTCCCATTTATAGATTATTTCCCATATAGGTTGAGATCAGGTATGTCCAAAGTTATTTTTCTTAATTACTTCTCTGAATTCATTAAAAGTAGCCCACTGCCCCACAGGAGTTTGTGGACAACAGACTGAATATCCTATCTAGTAACTATACACATAGCATTTATTTCAGTTCAGTGAAAACTCCTAATTAGGAGGACTCATAAAAGGCAAGGCTTTCCAATATATAAAGTTACAGCCAAACAAACTGGCAGATACAGCTTTGTGAACATAGGCTTATGTTCTCAAAAAATATTGCATTATCAGTGCATAAATTAACAAGAGTTAGGCACTTAGATATAAATTCATTAACTACATGTTTAAACATGTTTTTTGCTCCTGAATGTAGTACTGAATAGCTGATTTAAGAGGCCTGTGAACAGAAATAACCTCACAGAGATTCAGGCACTCTCTGCAGGTGTTGGCTCTGAACTGGAAACCAATAACGTCAGGCTTTGCAGCAATGTAAAGTGGAAAAGTACAAGAGAGAGGTATTATATTCTCCACCTTATAGACAGCAAGGTTGTTAGACCTGTAGTTCAGGTTTTCAGAAATAAAACAAGATTTTATGCTAACAACAAGAAGATAAACTGTCCATTATTTTAGAAGATATAAAAGAATAGCGTCAGAATATACTTCATACTTCCATCAGATGAGAAATACACAATTCCTAATAATACTGGTTTTATACTTTTATGACTATTTTGATAATACTCATATAACTAATTTAAAGTTATTTCAGAGTGAATATTTTTAGCCTAGAATAATATTATCCTGCAAATATTTTTAAAATTCTTAGATGGTAGCAGACATGCAAGTGACAACTATGCTCAAAATGCTTTTTGATAGGTATGATCTGGCACCAATTTTTAAGTAACTATGTCCTAGCCCCTAAACAGTATACAAAGGAGACAACAAATCAATGCAAATAACTGGGCAATGTAAAACATCATAAGTAAAGAATGACCAGGGAAGTCCTCCTTGTGACCTACCTTTTCTCCCATTCTCTTACTGTTATTCAGTTTCAGCTAACTAACTGAAATGCTGATTTATTAAAATCAACTGAGAGCAGGCCAAAATAATTTTATTGTTAGATATTCTTGTTCCTGTCCAATCAATCTGAAATTTAATTCAAATTTAATCATCTACTATTTCTAATTGCCCTCAGGAAGTACACTAGGAGAGAGTATCAAAGGCTACAATTTTTTTTTGTGGTTGTCTTATTTCTTGCAGTTAAAAAAAAAAAAATAAGAGGTTATTAGCTGTTCAAAGAACTTACTACAGTTCCTTCTGAAAGGTACATACTGCATTACCCACTTTCATTTTAGGTTATTGACCATTTATCTGCTATTTAGTCCTCATATTTTTGTTTTGTGGAACTGAATTTAAGTGTCATTTAGTCATTTTGATTTCTGCTTGGCACTGGTAGAGAAAATGATAGGTTTCATTACATAAGTAGAATTGTTACCCACACAGTTCTCTGAAAATTACTGCAGGAAAGGCTGGTCTTTCCAGTTGCGTACTTTTCAGATATGCTTCAGGAAGAAAAACAACCCTCCCAAGACAAAGATTTTTTTTGTTGTTTTTAAATTTACACATATTTAATTACATAATTTCTCTCTTGCTTTTTCTAAATGAATGCTAATCAACATAGTAGGAAAAATAAATGGTATTAACTAAACCACATGACAGTGAGAAGGCAATTTATAGATCTGCACAAATGTACCTAAATCTGTTTGATTCAG
>NW_009221011.1:0-3795 GCF_000690835.1 Fulmarus glacialis | reverse complement strand
GAGTAGCAGAATAAATTTCACAAGATAGAAAGTTTGTTGTGTCTGAAAATCATAGGTTTTTTTAATTATATAAAAGAGAGCACCATAAAGTGATAGAGGAGCAGAAGCAGACTGTGAAACATTCTTTAGCTGTGGCATTCATCCACACCTTCTTCCAGTTCCTGCACATTAATTGCTCACAGCTATGGGCTGGGAAATGAGAAGCTATATCTTTATTTACAATTAAAAATGAACATGACTGAGAAATAGAATCACCATAAAAATGCTATAATACCTGAAAAGATACTGATAAGTTTTTGTTTAGGCAGCCCTGATTCTCCTCTCGTTCTTACCAGTGGAAATCAGTCACTCTCTCATGGAAACTAGTGTACAAACATCAGTAAATTAAAAAAACAACAAAAAACCAACAAAACAAAACAGGCCCCTTGTCCAAAACCCACCACCACACCATAAAAGCCCCCAACAACAGAAAAACTAAACAACAACAACAACCCCAAAACCCTCAACTCACTGTGACTGAAATTTTACATTTCTTCAAAAGCAATGCTATGGACAACTGACATCTGGTTTCATTTTACAAAATCTTTCTGTTCAAGTCCAGTCAAAAAAACCCTTATCAATTGTTAGCTTTATTATTTGCTAGATCTTTAACACAAAATCCTGGCAGAGCTTCTGAAGAGCTAGCTTGTGGAAAGCTGTCTCGGGAACATACGAAAATTTTGGGAGAAGTGGTTAAATTCACACAAGTCTGGGAAATTAATTTATTTCTGAGAAAATGAAGATTCTCAAAAATGAAGATCAAGATGACTAAATAGAGCTTGCAGTTTGCTACACTGAACATTTTTCTAGAAGAATATCTACACGCACAAGCAACCAACCAGGTATCTGAGGTGGCATCTCTGTATCTTGCTGACAATCTAAAATTAAACATGCAGATAATGAAATCATCATGTTATTATCGAAGGATGCTTATATGCACAAGACTTCTGGAAAATGCCACCTGTTCATTACTTTTAACCAATATAAATGCTTTTGACCCATGACAACAAACTGGGAAATGTCCTTTAATAGTAGGACAATGATTGCCAAAGCTTTACATGATGAGAAGCAGACCATGAAATTAAGAAAAGAGGAATTTTAAAGAGCTGGCCTCGAACCTACAATATCAAGCAGCCTGTGAAAGACAGCCTTAGAAGAGAAAGTGGCATTGATCCAATGAAAGTCCAGTTCTCAGTTAAGAAGGCATAGGCCTGAAGCCCAAGATGATGGTCCACTGATGTAGTAGCATCACATCACATAGTGAGTCCTACAGGGTGGTGTAATCAAGAATCCAATTAAAGGATTTGAAAATAATGAGCTTAGATTTGTTCAAAACCCACATATACATACTATATAGTTTCTTCATATGTTCTGGTGAGCTTACATCATCTTTTAGGAGACCATAATGGTGAGTTCCAAGTTGTTCACAAAGGACATCTAGACAACTTTCACAACACAAACCTTTTCTAAAATGCCAGGCTTCTCAGAGAAAGACAGGGACTCACTATTCTCTCAACCAACATCTACTTCAGTTCAGCCTCACTGTACACACTGATCCAAGGCATCCCATGTTCCCTTGGGTAAAGTGGGTGGACAGTTCCAGGTGAACACAGTGATTACTTGCCTACTGGGAAGACTTGCAAGATTTTAAGCAAAACATGCAATGACTGGAATTAGTACTATGGGACCTTTAGTCTCTGCCTGTTGTATTCTGCAGGGTGTTAAAGGGGAAGCATGGGTGAAAAATGTAACAATTGTGAAGGCACCAAGGACCTTACAGCAATATTCTGCACAACTGGACAGACAACCTATTATACCTGATCTTCAGCATATACAAATGTTGCCAAGGCAGGGCACAGGAACAAAATCAAGACTGATTTGTGCATATGCTCTGTTCTCATAGACTTTAGGAGACTAAGTAAGATCTGCGTGTGTGAATATTTTGTAGGAGCTGGGCATAGGCCAAGTTATTAGTTTGAGCACTGAAATAAGCAAGTAACACACTAGCACTTTCTAATACAGTTCCCCTTGCTAATAATACATTTCTTCTGATCTACTTTTTCTTTCTGTTTTTTCTTTAAGTTTCACTTTGAGTGAAACAGATTATAGAGTAAAAAAGTAAGCACGTAGTGAGAAGATTATTAAGGTATTATTGATGAAGTCAGCTCAGAGGTAAACGCTTCAAGTCAACATCATCATATGAGTTAACAGGTCGTTACAGTAACAAGTGCAAAAGAACAACATGTTTTGAATGACTTATGGATTTTGAGGACAGGGTATAAGTTATTCTAAGGATTTATTTTAGTGTTGTTCTTGTCTACTGTAATTTTACAAGATTGAGGATCACTGCAACATACGGAAAGCAGCAAATAAGCATAAGACAGGTCATATCAGACTAACACCAGTATGCAGTAATAGGTGTAGTGACTGTCTTACTATAACCTGAATTTCAAGAGTTATCAGCTTCCAAGACTTTACTGTGGCAACCTGGCTCCTCTATTTCCACAACATATTCTATCCTTCATTTCCAACTTTTCACCTGCATTGGAATTGTCCTTTTTAGAAAACTTGCTTTTCCCATAAAACACAAGTGTTTTAAAATAGATTTCTTCTTCTAGATCAAGAATAGATGCTCTGTTTCCCCATGTCCTTTCCATAATACCAGTCAAATGCTCAGCTGCTTAAGCCTCTGTATCTGTCATCTAGTGCAAGAGACAGATGGTATGAAAATGAGAGCATAGTAGAGGGTGAACAGGCATACCAACACCAGGGACAACCTATGGGATAGCAAAGAACGTAGCTGAATTTTAACATTTATTCCACTGTGCTGATCTAATTCTAATTTGTGCTAAACCTTCTTTTCGGGAGACATAAATGAGCCATGTCTTGTACACCATCTCCTGTACAAGAAATCAAGACTGTCCTGTCTAGTTCTTGCTCCACCCCAGTAGAAAACCCACTCTCAATGCTATTACAATTGTCTTTGGCAGAAGGTAAATGACACAGGGCAAATTCATCCATAAACGTACTTTCTATAAGGTCTTTACCTTTTGTACCTCTCTGCACCCAAAAAGTTTATGCTTATTTTTGCATGCGTTACACTGCCCTTTCTTTTCTTCGAAAGCAGAAATTTGCTGCTATGACAACAGTACTTTTGGTCATAATGTGAGAAAAGCAAATTTGCAATCAGGAATTAAAGGAAAAATGGCTCTTAAATATAAGAGATTTCACCCGAATTACACTAAGAGTTTATCCATTAACACTAGATTGTCAATTGTATTTTCTCAGCTTTAAGGTCCTACACAGGCATACTAATCATGACAAACTAATCATGCAGTTTTCCTTAGCTGTATGTCATTAACACATTTACAGTTAGCTGTATAAACTAGATGCCTACCTTTTAAGTTAATTACTTGACTCCCTTTATAGTCAGTGTAAGACATAGGCACCTCTAGATGCATTTCATCTGAAATCAGGTGTCTCAAATAGGTGGGATGAATTACTCTTTGGGATGCCTACTTTCGTCACTGAGTAAAGAGGTATTCTGATTAAGTACCTCATGACTTGTAGAAAGCTACAGTTAGGCAAGACCAACCCGAGCATCCCTCAGAATCCATCTGTCGTTCAAACAGGATTTTTGGTGCTGTCATAAATAACATATTTTTAAAGTTAAACATTTACTCTGATTTCTCAGTATGCATGGAAAGTTTTCCCTCATATTCCTAGTTAATTCATAGAATCATTAAGGTTGGAAAA
>NW_009221010.1:10859-12112 GCF_000690835.1 Fulmarus glacialis | reverse complement strand
TATGATTCTATGATTCTATGATTAAAATAAGAATGTATTTTACCGATTGCATACAGTACTCCTGCACTATGAACTTCCACTCATGGCATATTTCTGAATATTTTAATAGAAAAGAGAATGAAATTAGTTATTATTACTTGGGTACTTCAATGTCTTTCACCACTGTCTCTAATTTTCCATGCTTACACCATTACTTAATATAACACAAGCCAGTCTGGTAGAAATGATGGTCATGTCTATAGTTCAGCAATCTGGACTTCTCATTGCATTTCCAGTGAACGTGTACAAATAAAAGGCCAGACCAACCTACTGCCTAATTTTGTATTCATAAATCCAGATTAGGTCCATAATTCTCTCCTAAGTGAACAGAGACAACAAGACTTCCGGTAAAGAGCGAGATTCATAACAACCCAAAGAGTCCAAATGTTCCTAAAAGAAACGTGCATTTGAAAAGTTGTCTTTGACTCAGAGCTACAATTTATATAGGACTGGGATATATATCCAGGAAATGTGTTCCTGCACTTAGGTGCAAAGTGAGTTTTTGAGGAGGATGACTGGGTTTTCAGATAGTAGGACAAGAAGAAAGCATATCATCACCACCCTACAGTTATGCCAAGATAAATTTACCTGAGAGTAGAAGTACAATTCTTGACCTTCCTTAGCCAGAAGTAGTTTAAGTTCATACCTTTGACCTTCCTGTATGATGTCCTAAGCAGACGGCTATCCACTAGACTGAGGCAGAGAAACACTTCATTGCCACCATACCGCAAAAAAAATCCAGGATTCAGAGGGCCAGACAGACAATAGAGGGAAATGAAGAAAATTGTGATTTTCATCATTAATGAGGATGTTCATCTGGTAGAGAAGTAATATAGGTTTGAACTTTCTGATATTTAAGAAGGCAAGTCTTCCGTTTCCCAGATGGAAGCCCATGTTATTAACTTATTAAAAAATTAGAGAATGACATCATCTCCTCTGGTTGCAGCTTTGATGGAAGTACCCATCACTGCTGTGATTGCAAAGGCAATACACTGAATTTGCCCTTCAGAACAGACTTCTCAAAGCATAGAAAATGGTCTTAAGGTGTGAAATTATTGCCATTAGCTCAGGTATGATGGCTGCGCTACTGGGTACATACACACTAGCAGAACTTGAACAGCTTAGAAGGTAAAAGTTTAGGTGCCAAGGGGATCTCACAGACTAAAATGGACATTTGGGGATTTATAGTTCAGATTGTAGCTTGAAATGTTCTT
>NW_009221010.1:0-10828 GCF_000690835.1 Fulmarus glacialis | reverse complement strand
CACTGAAGTGGGTTCAGCAGGGTATATGTCACAAAGCCAAAGGTATTTTTAAAAAATTCTGAAGAACTTAAGAAAGAAAAAACAAAATTAGTTCAACTTTGAAGAAATGCACATGCTGACACCTTTTCTTCTGCCATAACTTTATCACAGGACTGTAGCTCATGCAAATACACTGGGATGTTTCCTTTACACTGGCTTCAACAGTGGGAGAGTTGCACTCAAGAACCGAAAGGTCATCCTTCTTTAAATGTGTCATAATATGTACAGCAATGAACCAAGGCATATTTTAATAAGTATTTGGTTTATATATATGTGCATGTGTGTGTTTTACTATACTTATATGTACATGTGTACGTGTACTGACACACAGTTAAAATCAAAATACGGTAAGCCAGTTGGTATATCTAGTAAACAGATGTGCTGGCAGTAGAATTGTAAACCTCACAGATAAATAAATGTCCTCCATAATTATAAAATATAAGCAACTCCATAAAAAAGAGTTTAATTCCTGCTAAGCTATCTTTGAATAATAGATGTGAGTGTAATTTGCTGAACTTTTTTGATGTTGACAACAAAAAATTGAAATCGCTCTTCAACTGAACATCACAATAGAAAAGAAAAAAATGCTCTTACATTGCAGATTTCAGCTGCATCTGATATGATCTATAAAGCCTGAGATATATTGACAACTCTCAATGCCCTTAATTTGGTGAGAAAGTAATTCAAGGCAGTCCTCATTGACTTTTACTGTAACACATTAGTCACAGTAGTCAGAAGGGAATATTTTCCGTATCTGGGATCAAGCCTGATGACTAGTCCAACTAGCTGGGATCGCTGATTTGCTAGGGTATATTTCAAAGGTTTTGCTCCTTTTTGTTTCAGATTTTTGTTTGTCTTTTTTTAATTGGCTGATTGACAAGATAGACTATTTCATACACCTGAGATACAGAATGAGTTTTTGATGTGAGGAACATGATCATGAAGCTCTGAGGTCTTGTTTTAAAAGTAATTATTTAGTTTTTCCTTGAATGGCACTCTGTGAGGAATTACGGAAGAAAATCATTATAAGGTTGCACATCAGCCAGGATACTTCCTGACCCTTCTCTTTGATTTAGACATACACTGCCAAACAAATCAAAGGTAACACTTGGGAGCTGCATGTTGCTGTGATGGATCTCTGGAGAGGAAGGGAGAAAAATGAAGTTAAAAAAATGAAGGTGAGAAACACAAGGAACCAAAAAAAGTTTCAGCAAGTGTTGGCTCTGCTGTCAGTCAAATGAAAGAGAAGGGACAATTTGATCTATTGCAAGCTCATAGCCAACGATGAAGAAATAGAAGTGCTCCCTGAGAGAAACAAACAGACACACATTAATTTAGATTCATCCAATTGTTTGGGTTTCATTGGTCTTTTACAGACAACAGCTTTCTCCCTGTTCTGGTGATATGCCAACGCACCAGCATAGCCTCTTGATCACACGCATGTGCACATCCCATGACACCAAATTACGTCCTGAAATTGGTAAGGCTGAGAAATGAGAAGCAAATAAGTGTGTTTTCCATTCATTTCAGAGCTATTAAAGGATATAATCTCTTAATGTCTCAGAAGACCTGCCTATTAAACTTTGACTACAACTACCACTAATTAGAGGCCTACAATGCTTGATATGCCTTCAGAGAAAAAGAATTTCCACAAACCAGCTTATTAAAACTGTGATGCTAGCTCACTGCAAACAGCTGCCAGCATGGGCAATTTGGGAGTGCATGTGGAATGAGAGGGGAAAAGCTGCTCTAAATGCAGTCAAAAGAAGGGGCTGCATCAAAGCAAGCACATTGATTTACGAGAGGGTGAGTTTATGGCAGAGTTTCTGAAACTTCCATAGCTGGAAATGGCAAAAGTAGGTAAGACACCTTGCTTCCAGAGTCACCTCTGATAATTACATCACATTTTCCCCTTGTGTGAAGTTCTCCATAGTGACAGGACAAGCATTACTCCAAGCTGTGCTCTTGGAATTAGCTGACTTAATTGCATAAAACTGTTTTTACCTGTGGCAGTACACAGCATACCTTGTACAAGCTTCACCACAAAATGTTTTATGCTGGAGTGAAAGGGCTGAGGGCAATACGTGGGACAGATATATGTACAAGTCGTTACAATAGAGAGTAGACTGAAAGCAATGTTTTCTTCAAGATACCTAAATAACGTTTACAAGATCAAAAACTTAAATTGTTATTAAATTGCCTCCAAAACCAATGCAAAACTAAAAGTGATGCTAAAAAAAGATATCTCAAACTTTACTTTGCCCTAGTAGAGTTGTGATGTTATAGCATGCTCAGACTGATGGTGGAAGCATCTCAATTTCATTTTTAACAGGCTGCCTTATGGAAATCTGTATTTAAGTGAGAGAACTCATTAAAAAGTGTAGCAGAGAAAAGTGTTGAATTAATCTATGAACTTTTATTCATGACTATCTGGCCTTAGAAGATTATTTGACATTGTGTTTGGATGTCAAATACTTGCAGACTGAACTCTATTGCATATAACTATCACTCCCAGCTTGCAGCTATAACGGGCTTACGCTTGAATGCTTTCCTAACTATACACATAGCTTAACCATACCTTTATATGTGTAAACTCAGCATGCAGAAATAACATTATGACATCCTTATGAAAGTGCATGTAAATTTTAATCAAAAGTACATGTTTTTTCTGCATTTGAACATGTATCTCCTCAAAAGCAGAACATATGATTTGAAGTTGAAAGTGGTGTTCTCTATGTGTCCAGTGATAGAATACATAAAATGTTAGTATTTTGTATATGTGTGAGAGAAAGGAACCTAAGTGCATTTTTAGGTAAGATTATTACAGCTAGTCTAATGAAATCCCGGATTTGTATTCAGTACAACAGTCCCTGGTAACTGCTTAGTGCAAGAAGTCTTTTTTTAAATCTATGAACAAAACTTGAGTGTTGGATTCAGCTCTCCTGACTGAAGTGAGATTAAAACTGATTGCACTGGTGTGGCCTGTTGCACTTTCAGGATTTGTTCATTACATCTAATATCCCTGAAAAATAATATACACTCAAAACAATGTGTCTGCAAATAAAACTTTACCTGTAAGTGTTTTCCTTAACCTGGAAATTTCACTCCTTTAAGTGAGACCAGGCATCTGTAGGATCCCTGTCATGAATCTGCAGGATCTTGTCCCTGCAAAACCTAAAAAGTAGAGAAAGATAAGCCCACCAGTGCTTATGAGACCTTCTGCATGGCTGCCTTCTTGTTCCTCTTGCTCCCTCGGGAAGTCTCCCACCAGCTGTAGTCTCTGACCAGTAGTGGGAACTCCTACTGTTGTACATCCTCTGAGAGATGCATGAAGTGAATTCTCTCTTGCAACTATTCTTACTGGTGTTATTGTCACCTCAGAGCTGCATGCTTACTTATATTTGACCAAACTTTATTTTCTTGGACACAGAAAGTTTATTTCTCCTTTTAAACTTAAAGTGAAATCAAATTTTAAAAGTTTCCTTTAACAAATATCAACTTGTAACACTTTCCCATCCACCCTTTATTTTTACCTTAAAAAAGTGAAGATTTCAAGAAGAACTGATGAACTTAGATGAATATGCATTTTTGTCGGAAGAAAAAAAAAATTTCTTAGATTTAGTCTGTGTTCCTTGTCTCCTCAGAAGCATTGTATAGCAAAAGTATGGATCCACTTCCTTCTGACTTTATAATGATTTACAAAACTAAAATAAGGCTGGTAGGAGACTTCTAGGAACTTGATTGGGATTTTCAAAGGAGGGTTTTTTTAAATGGCTGGTGTTTTATTTACATTTTTAAAAAGTAGATGGGGAAATACAATCTAAGGATTTCTCCTGCATCTAAAAACATGAAGCCTTTAGGTATATGTGGACTTAACATTCTATTTGCCCCAACTATAGTTTAGTAATGTACAATCTGGGAATAGTGTTTATTTCCACACATGTAGAATACTTTTTTGTGTGAATGATAAGTCTTTTTTTAATCTACTTTGCATGAAATAAAAAAGAACATAAGCTAACAATAAATAGAGATTCAATTCACATAAAGACTTCCTCTAAAAAAGTAGACAACTGGGAGCATTTTATTTGCCCAACATCCCTATATGGCTTCACCAACAAAAGAAAACATATTTTTTTTAAAGATATCTGCATTGATTTTAATTATATCAGATCACCATGAACCAGTTCATTTTCAATAGATACTGACATTCCAATATTCCACAACCTATTGATTCTAAATTGTTGTTTGAGCAGTTATAAAGAGAAAAGAAAATGCAACAGAGACATGCAATATAGTCTGCTCTATGGAACCAGGTAAATCACAGTTTGCAAAATAATTTTCCCCTCTAATAGAGTCAAAAATGGTTATTATGCTTTAAGGTTGCTGCACTTTATCTAATTTATTCTTCCATTCCCTAACTGCCTAAGCAGTTTTTTCAAACGTTGCACAGTCCATCATATGTTGCATCTATTTTCTGTATGAGAAAGATTGTCTTGATTTCCATAACAAAATAATCACACTTTGTGCTATTGTGATAACAATACTGCAACAATCTGAGATATCCACTAGAGTTCCCATCTCTGCCTTTGTGCGCATGTCCTGGTTTCAGCTGGGGCGGAGTTAAATTTCTTCCTAGTGCTGTGTTTTGGATTTAGTATGAGAAGAATGTTGATAACACACTGATGTTTTCAGTTGTTGCTAAGTACCCTGCTAGTCAAGGACTCTTCAGCTTCCCATGCTCTGCCAGGTGCACAAGAAGCTGGGAGGGAGCATAACCAGGACAGCTAGCCCAACTGGCCAATGGGGTATTCCATACCATATGACGTCATGCTCAGTATAAAAATAAGAGGCATGGTCCAGGAAGTAGTGAGCAAGTGTTACTGGGCGGGTGGTGAGCAATTGCATTATGCATCACTCATTTTGTATATTCCATCATTATCATTATTATTATTGTTATTATTATTATTTTCCCTTCCTTTTCTCTTCTATTAAACTGTCTTTGTCTCAATTCACAAATTTTACTTTTTTTTTCCAATTCTCTCCCCCGTCCCACTGCAGGGGAGGAGCGGTGGAGTGAATGAGCAGTTGTGTGGTGTTTGGCTACCTGCTGGGTTAAACCACTACAGCCCAGTAAACTGAGATTTCATCAACACCATCCTAATCCAGTAAACTAGGGCTGAAGCACTGGTCAAACACTATTTTACATATTAACAATGCTATTCATATGCTAATAACTCTTCTGTATAGAAGGACCTCTTTCCTTTTTGCATCAATAATATTTTAGATCAGAAAGATATGACAACTGATCTTGTAGAATGTGGCTACTGTTCACCTAGCCATGAATAGCCTAAGCAATTTGTTCAGATAGAAAGTCCAGGTGTCTTTCTCGGTATTGCAGAGAGTCAGTACTGAAAGGAGTTAGTGGGCTAGCAAAGTATTTTTCTGGTTTTGGCACCGCATTAAAGGTTGAGCTTTTTGTTGTGAATTGTACTTCCTAAAATGGCCATCTTTATCTCCCTACCCAGACCTCTCCTTTGTATGCTGTCTGCCAGCCAGACATTTTCCCTCTTTCACTTCTATTTCTTTCTACTAAAACTTCCAGCCCCCAAAACTTCAGTACCTTCTTAGGAACATCAAGTCACTTGGCAGGCTAATTGCTTTTCTGCTAGAAGAAGATATCAAGTGAATACACTATTTTCTATAGTAATTACAGAATGACCCTAGGGCAGAATGTGTACAACAATAAACCTTAGTAAGAAGGCAGATCCTGCTATTGTAAATGGATAAAACTCCTCTAATGTCAATGGGGTCGTATCTGTTTCTATGGGCAGATAATTTGGCTTGCATTAGTAGGCTGTTGGTGGATGCTTCCCTCGTCTTTTTAGAAAGTATTCCTATATGAACTCCACCTGTCATTGCAGGAAGGCAATTACACCTTTCTTACCTCCAAGGTTATGATGACCAATACTCTCTTAGAACCAACAGTAGCAAATTTAACTCAAATCATTCTCTCCTTTGCCAACACATGGATCAGTCTGCTCACTTTCATTTTGAGAATATTTCAAACTGCTGCTCGATAAAATCCCCAGACGGCAGAGCATTTAGCTTTCCTTCCTCAGTCAATAACAAATGTATGCTCCTTTTATTGTCTCTATTAAAAAGCTCAGGTGCAATTACATTAGAGAAAATTTTGTTCTCTTTTTCACATATTCAGTTAAAGATGAAATTTCTCTGTGTCTGTTGCTACCAGGACAAGGACTTTAATGCTACAAGGGATGTATCAGTCTGTCACTTGTTCAGACTTAACTGCTTGTTCCAGTGTGAAGCAGTAGCCATTATTGGTCATGTGAGGTCATGAACATAGAAGGATCAAAAAAAAATGCCTGTTACCCTAATATGGTCCATAATTTATATGTTACATAGCAAACAAAAAGTAACTGTTGCAAATTTTATGAAATGACAGCAGCCCTAAGAGCTTCTAACCTTGCCCTTCTGCTTTCTTTCCCTTCTCCTTCCACAGTCAAACTGCAAATAACAATTTTTTTTCTTTTTTCTTTCCTTTTTTCTTTTTTTTTCTTTTTTTTCTTTTTTTTTTTTTTTTTTTTTGAGGAAGAAGCTAGAGGAAAATGTTTTAAACAATTAGCCATGAGCTCAGGGCAGGACACATATCTGAAGACAAAGCAGGAACGTGTTTTTAGCAAACAGGTTCTCAATTCTTTCATAGCTATTACCTAGTATGTAGCATGCCTTGTTTAAAGATGTTTGTTTAATCATTTAATTCATAGCTTCATTTTTTTCCGTGCAGTTACTTTGTCTACAGAAAAAACAATGCTGTGTTTTATGAAGGCTGCCAATTAATTCTGCCAGTGCCCTGAGAGATAACAGCAACTGCAAATAGAAAGGTAGAGTCAGAGTTGTTAAGCTGATTATGGCAAGGGGCTTAGTCCATAAACCCATCTTCACAGCAAGGGATGAAGGCCACAGGGATAAAGGTGATTGCTGGTGGTCAGATGCCTAAATGAGATGACTTGAAAGAAATCCTGCAGGCTGTTAAAAGTAGAGTTAACCCTGAAACTGCAAAAAGTTTTTCTTCTCTGGTCCTATTTTTAAAAATCCTAGAAAAAAGCATCGCCTGGCAAGATAAATGATGACAGAGCTGGATCTCAAAGTCTGTGTCATAGTAAATAATCAAATTAACCTACATATATCTGTCTAGTTTATCTCCAGAAAACTGTGGAGTGTTTGAAAATCCCATAAGCAGAAACAGAGGAAGATCTGTTCTGTGAGCTCCTAGACTTATAAACAATCAAATCAACTCTGAAGAAATAGTAACCAAGATCCTTAAAGGGAATCTGTGTTGACTGAGATATGTGACCTGGCGATAGTATCACATCTTTTTGGCAAGCATTTTTACAAAGATTATAACACTGCCAAGGCAGGTCCCAATATTCACCATCAAAACCTTGACACATTTTGATGCTTTTTTTTTTTTTTTAAAAATAATAAGAGTACAAAATACTTCCAAGGAAGACCCATGGCAATATGCTAAGGTTAAACCAAGAGGTAAATTAATCTTGGCTACATGTATCAAAAGAAATATTAAAACTGAACCTGTACACATGTTCAAACCCATGTTCTTCCAAATCCTAGATTCAATAGTATAATCTCTACCATTTAAATAAAAGTTCGAAATTTCCCCTATGTCAAAGAAAAGGAAATATTACTCCTGGATGCTTCTCATTCTACCTCAATATTGAAAAAAATTTGCAGTTGTTTCTAATTATCAAGATTAATGTTGGTAATCATTGCTTCTGAATACATTTGTTGTAGTCAGCTGTCTGCATTTCTGCTTCTCTAACAACAGTCCAAAAATAAGCCTGTCAGATTCATTCCTTTATGTTCAAACAGCTCTTTTCCGTTCCTCAAGTCAGATGATACTTGGTTAGTTTTATCTGCATCATGTGTGATCCGATTTGAAAAATGACTTCAAGTATAATATGTCTTTGGTTTAGTTTTGAATCTGTTTTTTTGTTTTTAAGTGACAAAATTACTGTATGCTTTGTTGTGCTGTGTCTTGTTATTTTAAAGATTCTCATGTAATTTCAGATATTCTAATGGCCATTTCCCTCAAAGAAAGATGGCATTTACTTGGAAAGAATTAAGTCACTGTCAGCTACCTGGAAGACAAGTACGAATCTGCCATGACTCTGACCAGACCTGTTTGTTTATTTGTTTACACTTCAATTTCTGTCAGTAGTTCTAGATAAATTTACAGTAAAAACACTACCATGGTCACCAGAAATGAAAGGATGTTGATGAACACAGACAGCATTACTAAACACCAAGAGCAAACATGGCCACAACTTGAGAGAAAGATAAAAGAGGTGAGAAGAGAGACTTGGCAGGTTACCCAGAGAGTCAAATCCATATAGGAAGAAAATTCGGGCTAGAAGCTCTTGAGCTCTCCATGAGAATGACTGGTTTCTTCCCTTGAAAAGATAAGTACATTTACCACCAGATCCCAGCTGCCTGTACTTGTGAAGTTAAACCTTGGGGAATGATTTGGTTGTCAACACCAAAGTTTACAGCAGAAGAAAGAAGCCCTAAAAGGTGCTCACCAGAAATCCTGATGAGCTATGTTAGGAAGTATGTTTCCATCATTTTTACATCTCCATAACAGTAGTGTTTATAGATCTCGATCAAATTCATCTATTCAGCATGCACATAGATTCATTGTTCATTATCCTAAGATCACCTTTTAATCTGCAAGTACTTCACAGTCCTGACTATTCTGCAATAACAATGTGTTTTGAAAGAAAGATAGCAGAGTACTTACTATTTTAATTTTGATTTGCTAAGTGAATTCACTGATAAATAACCCTTTTCTCTATGGTATAAATATATGACTATTAAAACATATCTAATTTTGAAACAAGGAAAGATTTCAGTCTTGCAGTAATCTTCCAAGTTTTCAAGAGTGCTAGGTAGCAGTTTTCTCAGATATTTCACCCCATAGTGTGTGTATCCGTAAGCAGTACCTGAATTTCTAAGCAGACTTTTTTTTTCCCCAAGGCACCGAAGTTTCACTTCAGAACAGTAATAAGTCCTTTAATCTTCATATACAAAATAAAAAAAAATCTAAATGGTTGTCTGCTAGTTACATTAATCCTTTAAAAGGTCTTCTATGTTCTATTTTATTCAAGACCATTTTTACTTTTATCCTTTATCTGAAAAATTCAGATTGATACTAAAAGTTGCATATTTCCAAAGTGGTATCACTCCTCATAAATTATCCTTTTCCACCAAAACAGCTGTGTTGAGAGAACTGAGATTACAGGAACCTTGCCATTTACAGAAAAAAACCATCAAAAATTAAAAGGAAATTGAGACACTATGGTTACCAATATGTATATATCATCCCATTATAAATGGCATTTAAGTACAAAAGTTCCTAACAAAAATGCCCTCGGGCATCAGCTGCTTTTAGAGTCCTGGGTTTAAAAAGTGGCTGAGAGCAGATATTCCAGGAGATGGGTGTAAATTTCAATTCAGTAGTCTGGCAATTCTGAACCTGGGAATAAGATGCTTTTGAAAATTTTATCCACACATTTTTGTTTCCATACTATCCATACTTTTGTGTCCATATTTTTTTGTTAGATTCTTCTTTTGTGCATTTCTTTCTCTTCATTTACATTCTTTCCTTTTTTATATTCTTCCTGTTTTGTGTGGTTAGGTTCAGTTTTTAGTAAAGGCTTTAGGAAGAGCTCCCTTGAATACCAGCGAAAAAGAATGTGGCCTTTGCCAGTTCTTATGTGTATGTAAGATGATGCCGCAGTACAAGCACATAAAGTAATTAACATTGCCTCATTATTGATTAGCTTAACCGCTTCTCAGACAGTGGACTCCTGACATATCAAAAACTTGTAAAGAATTTAATCTGTATTCTAGTGGTTTCCGTAGATGACTAGAAGCAATTTCTACTTTCCCCCCTTATATCAAGAAGGAATTTCGAGCCAGTAAGTGAAGAGTGTTCAGAGTAAGAGGCATTACAGTCAACATCACTTTAAAAACGTTGCGCACGCAGTGAAAATGCAGCTTAGAGATAGGATGCATCCTTTGAGAAATTAGAGCTGAGAGATTTTTTTCAGATAGCACATTATTTGTCATGTCTCATTAAATTGACAAGAGAGAGCAATTTGAATTAATATATTATGTGTTATATATATATTGCTATTTAGTTACTGTAATTCTTAATTAACTACAATTAAAAGCATAGGCTATTTGTGGGTATAGCCAAAAGTGAATTTCAAGAGAAATGACTATGTAGCAAATTCCTTTAAATTAATGAGACATTGTGTCTATGTGTGTGCAAGAAAGAAAACTTATGTTACCAGTAATAGGAAATCTTTCGGTACACTAGTAATTAATTAAATATTTTCATAGACTTCCAAGTGTCTAATGTGTAGATTCTTTTTGAAATTTCATTGATTAATGTTTGCCTGTAGTAAAGACTGATCCATTGATAAGGATGTGGACTGAAGAACTGTATCTCCATAATGACAGCAGAAGCATATGTTCTAAAAACCTCAGAATTGCAGTGATTTAATTCACTGCTTCTGACTAGTGAAATGGTAGGTGTGTCTATTTTACACAATACATCTCAATCCAGATTTCTTCAAGCTAGTCATGAATGTGTGGTGTATCACCAAAATCAGAATAAGCACAGAAGAGAAGGACTTACTGCTTTGTCTGAAGAGTTATGTTACAACAATTTTTTTTTTTTATTTTT
>NW_009221009.1:0-1158 GCF_000690835.1 Fulmarus glacialis | reverse complement strand
AGGCGCTTAGGGATATGGTTTAGTAGGCACGGTAGTGTTGAGTTGACAGTTGGACTTGATGATCTTAGAGGTCTTTTCCAACCTTAATGATTCTATGATTCTATGATTCTACAGTCTATCAAACGACAAATGGAGGCCTGTGCAAGACACCTGTACATAGTTTGATAGATTGTGAAGGCTGAGAAACTTTAGAAAACAGTCAGTTCCTCCAATATTTAAAGATGCCCTGCATGCTTCGGACAAGTAACACTAACAGTCAGAGCTGGACGATATGCTTAGCATACAGGCAAAGTAATTTAAGAAGTATTAAAGTATTTAATGACAGACATGCATAATAACTAGTAGGAAAACCAGCATACAAACAGGGAAGGAACTGGTCAAATATATCTTACAAGTAAAGGTGACTCAGTGTCGTTGGACTTAAGTCTTGACAATACGATCACCAGTCTATGTTATTGTGCTTTCAACTTCTATACATAATTAATAAAAGAACCTGAGCAATTAATTCAGTCTTGAATAGCATCTGAGTGAATGACAGATGATAGCTAGGTGATAGAGACAGACACACGATCAGTCAAAATTAATATGGTTTAGGGTGTGATTGAATGCAGAAAGTGCTAAATTGAATGGAGATCCTTTGCCAACAGTAGCCAACACGGGATGCTCACCAACAGTTTCCTTTCTGCTTACAGAATATATGGTATATATTCTGTACAAAGACTGAAAAGCCTTGCCTTATCTCGCCTCGCTCTTCCTCGTCAAGGCCTTTCTGTCTATATAGATAGTATATACACACTATATATAGAGAGAATACACAGCGTGCACTCCTAATACAGAAAGAAAAGCCTTGCCTCAGCTCGCCCTGCCTCACTGAGGCTTTTCTGTCTGTATATAGAATGATTATGGAGGGAAAGTTGTCACTTCACCTCACCTCGTGAGGCCTTTTCGCACTGTGCAGAGCACACCGTTACCGCTATGTGTTCCAGGGTACATATATTCCTAAGATATAGATAGCATACATTATCCACACAGACAGAAAAGCCTCAACTAGGCAAAACGATGGGAGGTGTACGTATGGCCTCACGCAGCCCCTAGGCCTGTCGCCCTCACTCACAGGGTTACAGACGGGGCACGCGGCCCCTGTCACCCACAGACGAA